>NC_134709.1:67853455-67975955 GCF_043290135.1 Rhipicephalus microplus | reverse complement strand
CAAGGCGATCAGCCGGAGCCTCCCATTCTCTAAGCTAGTGTAACCGCGGACTTCGTAGGCGAGAGACGTGTTTCTGTTCTATTTGCATAGCAATTGCCATGAGATGAACGATGTTAGGGGCCCCGCCACGGTGGTTTAGTGGCACATTCGGCTGCTGACCCGCAGGTCGCAGGATCGAATCCCGGCTGCGGCGGCTGCATTTCCGATGGAGGCGGAAATGATGTAGGGCCGTGTGCACAGATTTGGGTGCACGTTAAAGAACCCCAGGTGGTCAAAATTTCCGGAGCCCTCCACTACGGCGTCTCCCATAACCATATGGCGGTTTTGGGACGTTAAACCCCAAATATCAATCAATCAATGAACGATGTTAGCGGTTTAGATATGGTGGTTCACGTTTGAGTATTTGGTACTCTACTATGGGAGAGTGAGCACAAAGCCATCCCGTTGGCCTCACACTTGAGGAGGCCGTGTTGACAAAAATTACGTCATGAACGTGCAATACAGAACGTTTTTTTTTTTTTATTTCTATTATTTCCAGAATAAACGAAAACATTACATTCTGGATGGTCTCCTGGGCTAAAAGCTGTAATGAAACAGCTTGACTAGGGCCCAGAAGACCAATGACATGGCAACAAGTGACCGGTAAAAATATTTGCACCAAATTACAAGATATATCACACATTGTACAAAAATATTTACAAAAACAAAGCATATAACAATATCTGTGTAAGCGTAACAGGGAATGATTTTTTGACTAAAACACATCTCTAACAACGAACAAGACCAACAGAATACCAAAATTTATTTACAGAAAAGAAATTTTTAATACTACAAGTACAAGGACGTTAAAGGACACCATCGTCAAATAAGAGATGATTCGGCGATGTGTGTGTTTAGGAAAAGTGGGTAGCTATTTAGTGTACTTGGTACACTACCATGCTGTCCTATGGCTCTATATAAACAATAAATAAAAAATTGCTTAGCCCGACTGTTTAGAGATTGTAACGAACATGCATCAAGGGTATGGCTAACCTATAAAACCAAACTGAATCTATATAAGTGCGCTTTGGTAGTGCTGTGAAACCGCCATTGCAGTACTGGTTTTGCACGAAGACTATTCCCCAATTTCTTGCATTTCTGTAGTTCTAACTAACGACTTTCAGCCGCGGATAGTTTAAGCTAATGCAGACCACATTTTTCATCTAAGGTAGTACATGGGACTTTTCAAATGCATGTTGGTACTTTTCACAGAGCAAGAAAAAAAAAGCAATCTTTGACAGGAATGCAGTTTTTGAGCAGCTGTGAAATAATCAGGCGGCTTCGCGCAAGTGATGCCGATGCTGAAGGAAGGGCGCAGAAGAGTCTATATGCTCACTCTAAATGAAAAGCTTAGCTGGCTAAGCGGCAGCCACAAAAATAAGATTATGAAATGTGAAGCATGTCTTAGCGAAGTTCGGCGACTTTGAGCGTATCTATCTATCTTTTCATCTATCTATATAGCCGCCTACGACTTATACCTGGCCGTTTCGATAACAGAATCGATACGAAACTTGGTAAGGCATAACATGACTATATTGCGACCATATTTGACTAGTCATAACATGAAAATCATGACATGTATGTCATTATTGTCATTAAATACATTTCATCGTCATGCTGCTCTTGCGGGGGTCTGGTTCGCATGACATTTTGCAAAACTGGTATGGTATGCCATGATTGCATGGTGCACACAAGCCACAGACCCTAACGTGGAAATCATGACATGCATGTCATGTAAGTAATGAGTCATGAATACACGCCACGCTCATGATGCGCTCGCAACCGTTTCGCTAGCTTTACATATATCATCTTTGGTATTACGTGATGCGAATGGATGACGAAGGTGTGTGCCTGGTGCAAACACGATAATTATGAGATGCGTGTCATATGACATTATGACTATAAGCCACACTCATGATGTTCTCGCAGCTGTTTTGCTAGCTTCACATATTCTAAGTATGGTGTTACGGTACGTGAATGGAGGACGAAGGTATGTGACTGGTGCAAGCATAATAATCATGCGATGCGTGTCATGTAACAACACGACCACATGCTACGCTCATGATGCGCTCGCGGTCGTTTCCCTAGCTTCACATATACCAAAGTGGTATTGCATGACGTCACTAGACGGCGAAATGAAATTACACGTCCGAGCATGATACTCATGACATGCGTGTCATGTAAAACATGACGGCATGCTACGCTCATAGCACGCTCGTGGCCGTTTCGCTAGCTCTACATATACAAAATTTGGTATCAGGTGGCGTGAATAGATGATGAAGGTAAATGACACATGCAAACATAATAATGAAGTTATGTACGGCATAATTTACCTCCGCCTCGTAACCTTTGTATCATTTTTAACTGACATATAATCCTTCCTCATTGGTGCACGTTAAGGAACCCCAGGTGGTCAAAATTTTCGGAGCCCTCCACTACTGCGTCCCTCATAATCATATTGTTACGGGTAACTTATTTAATAAATTAAATACGATGCACCGTGCTCGGCGAAAAAGATGGCGACAGTTCATCAACAACCAGCCACCAACGTCGTCTTTCTCTTTCTTGCAGAAAGGCTGTGCCGGGTGTTGTGTATCATAACCCCCCGGTGGTAGAAGCACCGTCTCGGTGCTTGAGCAACTCGGATGCGGTAGAAGGAGGGTGATAAGGCTTGAGTCGAGCTATGTGCACGATGTCACTCGAAGGTGACGATGATGACGCTGAATCGGCTGGAACGATCTCGTATGTAACGTCAGTCACCTGGCGAACGGCGCGGAATGGTCCAGTGTAGCGTGACAGCAGTTTTTTAGAAAGCCCTACATGCCGAGTGGAGGACCAGAGGAGGACAAGGGAACCCGTTGAAAAGTGCACGTTTCGATGATGGGAATCATAGAGCTGTCTTTGGTGCTCTTGTGAGGCCTGCAGGCGGCTGCGGGTGAGTTGGCGTGCGTGGTCGGCTCGCGCGATGGCTTCGCCGGCATACTGCGTGACCGAGGGCAGCAAGGTGTCAAATGGTAGGGTGGGTTCTCGGCCGTATAGAAGATAGAATGGTGAGTAGCCGGCAGTGTCGTGACGTGACGAATTATATGCGAACGTCACAAATGGCAAATGAACGTCCCAGTCCTGGTGGTTGGCCGCTACGTATTTAAAAAGCATGTCGGTTATGGTGCGGTTGAGGCGCTCCGTAAGACCGTTCGTTTGCGGATGGTACGAAGTGGCAAACTTGTGCTTGGCAGAGCAAGAGCGCAGGATTTCATCAACGACAGCTGATAGGAAGGTCCGGCCCCGGTCAGTGAAGTTGGCGTGGAGTTCCGTGTACTAAAATAATATCATATACCAGAAAGTCCGCCACATCGGTTGCGCAACTTGTCGGAAGTGCTCGTGTGATAGCGTACCGTGTCGCATAGTCAGTGGCGACAGCGATCCATTTGTTGCCTGAGCTGGAGATCGGGAATGGGCCAAGCAGGTTGAGGCCAACTCGAAAAAAAGGTTCAATGGAAATGTCGATCGGCTGAAGAAATCCAGCTGGTAGAGAAGATGGCTTTTTGCGGCGCTGGCAGGGCTCACAAGCGGCGACGTAGCATCGAACAGAGCGGGCAAGACCAGGCCAAAAGAAACGATGACGTACACGGTCGTATGTGTGAGAGACGCCCAAGTGGCCCGCCAAAGGAGCGTCATGAAGTTGGTTGAGAACAGTCGCACGAAGATGTGCTGGTATGACGGGTAGCAAGTCATGGCCATGTGGATCGAGGTTACGGCGATACAGGATGCAGTCTTTTAACAGGAACATTTCTAGAGATGCGTCGCGAGGCCTTGACTCAAGCTTGTCAATGATGGTTCGCAGGGAAGCATCCAGGCGTTGTTGGTGGCCAAGGTTGAGTAGCTGCATCACAGACAGAAGGTCTGGAAAGGTGTCAGTATGGGCAGCCTCTTCCACAGGGTAGCGTGATAAACAATCAGCGTCTTGATGTGACCGCCTTGTTTTGTACGTTACGGTGAACGTGTATTCTTGTAATCGTAGGGACCAACGAGCGAGGCGTCCTGTGGGATCCTTGAGTGAGGCCAGCCAGCAGAGCGCGTGGTGGTCGGTGACTACCCGGAATGGACGCCCGTATAAGTATGGGCGAAACTTGGCGACTGCCCACACAAGAGCGAGACACTCACGTTCCGTGATTGAATAGTTGCGCTAGGCTGTAGATAGCAGGTGGCTTGCATATGCTATAACACCGTCATGTCCGCGTTGATGTTGCATTAGCATTGCCCCGATGCTATGTCCACTAGCGTCAGTGCGAACCTCAATTTGAGCTGATGGATCGAAATGGGCTAAAATCGGCGGTGTTGTAAGGAGCGTTGTGAGCTGGGAAAAAGATGAGGCTTGATCAGCACCTCAAAAAAACGGGGTGTCCTTCTTCAGGAGGTTTGTGAGTGGGCGTGCAATGATGGCGAAGTCCTTAACAAACCGTCGAAAGTAGGAGCACAAGCCCACAAAACTGCGAACGTCCTTTGTTGGCTTTGGAACAGGAAAGTCCGTGACGGCGCGAATTTTCTCAGGATCCGGACGGACTCCTGCGGCATCGACGATGTGGCCAAGTACGGTTATTTGACGACGAGCAAAGTGGCATTTCGATGAGTTCAGTTGAAGTCCGGCTCGACGAAAAACTTCAAGAATGACCGATAAACGCTTGAGATGGGAGTCGAATGGGGGCGAGAAAACGATAACGTCGTCTAAATAACATAAGCAGGTTGACCATTTAAACCCTTGGAGCAATGAGTCCATCCTTCTTTCGAATGTGGCCGGCGCATTACAGAGACTAAAGGGCATAACTTTGAAGTGATAAAGCCCGTCAGGAGTGACGAGTGTCGTCTTCTCACGGTCCATCTCATCCACAGCGATCTGCCAATAGCCAGATCGAAGGTCGATAGTGGAAAAATACGTAGCACCGTAAAGGCAGTCTAAGGCATCGTCGATTCTAGGCAACGGATAAACATATTTCTTCGTAACTTTGTTGAGATGCCTATAATCTACACAAAAGCACCATGTTCCATCTTTTTTTCTGATCAGGACGACAGGAGAAGCCCAGGGGCTACAAGAGGGTTCGACTATGTCTTTTGCAAGCATCTTTTCGACTTCCTGTTGTATGACTCTGCGCTCGGACGCGGAAACACGGTATGGACGTCGGTGAATGAATGGGACTCGCGTCACCAGTATTGATGAGATCAGTAACAACACTCGTTCGGCTTAAAGCCGTGCTGGCGAAGTCGAAAATGTCACTATAGGACTCCAGGACGTGACGAAGGGCTTCCTCTTAATCAGGAGCGAGGTCTGATGGTACCATGTGGTCAACGTCGACGCCGGATGAACGTGATAGAGTTGGTTCATGGTCTGAGGTGCAGCAATCATCTGAAGGGCTCAACCGTATGGTCTTGTAGAGCAGTAATTTCGGCCAGGGAGATACTTTGTGGAAGAATTTGGGCAGTGAGGGAAAAATTGACAATAGGAAGGCATGTGTGGTTTTCAACGATTGTCAAAATGGTGTGCGGAACAGCGACGCCATGCTTAAGCATCACGGCATGAATTGGTGCCACCATGTAATCGCCGTCAGGTACAGGTGGTGTAGAGAAGAGGTCGATATGTGTGACACAGTTAGGCGGAAGGCGTGCGAAATCAATGCAGCAAAAGCAACTTTGGGGTGGGTTGGTCAGATCGGAAAGTAGAGACATTTCAAGGTGAAGACAGCCGGCTGAACAATCTATAAGGGCCGAGTGAGTGGTTAGAAAATCCATGCTTAGAAAAACTTCATGAGGGCAATTTTCTATAACGGTGAAAAGAACAGCAGTGTGAGTGCTTCTATCGGCGATAGTCACACGGGCAGAGCACATGCCAATAATCGTGGCAGTTTCCCCGTCGGTGACTCGAACGGCTCGGTTCAAGGCGGGTGTGACAACTTTCTTTAGGCGGCGACGAAGAGCAGCACTCATTATGGACACATGCGCGCCGGTATCGATCAGCGCGCGCACAGGTACATTTTCTAAAGTAACGTTCAACAGATTCCGGGTGGTCGGTAATGTTACACGAGGATTTCTTGCAGAGGTCGTCGTCAATGCAGCTTCACCTCCAGAAGCTGCACTGCCTAGTTTTCCGGTCGGAGGCGCTGCGAATAAGTCGGAGAGGCAGGACTGCGTTGTGGGGGCGAACGAGATTTACGGCGAGCAAGGGATGGTGAGCGGGCGTAGTGAGGTCTCGTCAGAGGTGCGGCAGAATCAGAGGATGTGGTTGGCATAGGGGAACCAAATCAAATGTTGAGGATGACTGGTGGTCAGAAGTGGCCTGGGTAGGAGGCCCATAGCGTGCCGGCGGAGCCCAGTGATTGCGGCAGTGGCGAGCAATATGATCGACACGTCGGCAGTTGAAGCATATGAGCTTGTCGTTCAGTGTACGCCATTCGGCCGAATTGCGCTGTCGAGAGTAGTTGGAACCAAATAGAGGAGCGGAGGGACGACGATAAAAAGGCTCGGCAGAGTAGACTGGTTGAATGGGGTGTAGGCCGACGTTCGATAATTCTTGACGAACGACGGCTTGTATCAGTGAGATAGTGGTCAGTGAAGGATCAGGCGTTCGAAATGGAGTAGCTACTGGTTGGGCTGCCTCAACCTCACGACGAATGATGCGGGTGAGGTAGTTGCATCGGGGAACTGGGCGGACGGAGTCATCACAAGAGGAAGTAGCAGCTGTGTTCGGCAGGCGCGTGATGCCGTGGGTGACGCGGCGAGCTTTAGCCTGTTTTAGACGGCGGCATTCTGTCAGGATCGTGTCGATGCTCGTGACATTATTAAGAGCCAGCAGGTTGAAGGCATCGTCAGCAGTCCCTTTGAGGACGTAATTAACTTTTTCTTCTTCTGACATGTGCTGGTCGACCTTGCTACAAAGCGCCAAGACGTCAAGAATGTATGAGACGTACGATTCAGTAGACGTCTGGGCGCGAGTGGCGAGAGTCTTCTTGGCAGAGAGCTGACGACCAGATGAATCGCCGAAAAGATCACGGATCTTCAATTTGAAAAGATCCCAGCTTGTGATTTCGGCTTCGTTGGTTTCGAACCATGTCCGCGGCGTGCCGTCGAGGTAGAACACAACATTGGCGAGCATGAGTGTGGGATCCCAGCGGTGGGTAGCACTGACTGGCGCGTACCGGTGCAGCCAGGAGTCAACGTCGATGGTGCCGTCAGCGGAGAAAGTTCCAGGATCCCGCAGGGGTGGCAGGGTGACGTAGGTTGTCGACTCGGATCGAGAGACCGGTGGGGATGAGGCACTGGCAGTTGAAGTAGCCGAAGAGTCCCCGGTGTTGCGACCGCTGCGCGTCTCCATCGAGGTACGGGAGTCGTCCACCTCCACCAATAATGTTACGGGTAACTTATTTAATAAATTAAATACGATGCACCGTGCTCGGCGAACAAGATGGCGACAGTTCATCAACAACCAGCCACCAACGTCATCTTTTTCTTTCTTGCAGACAAACTGTGCCGGCTGTTGCGTATCAATATGTTGGTTTTGAGATATTAAACCACACATATCAATCAAACCTTCCTCATTCGTGCTACGCATATCATCGATTCCCACTGTACATGGGATCTGCCAATTTTTTCGCTACATCATGATCGTCATTGCTACCATTACAATTCTGTTAACAGGCGCCCAAAGTAGTTTACCCACACCATCTTGAGCAAAGAAATACTTGTATGATGAGAAACCTTCGTACATGGTGTCGTGTTTATTTTGAATACTAATATAGAAATACAATGGCTATTAATTAGGGCTATTTTTTATATCTGCCAATTTTGTACAACGATTTGAATATTGTTCCATTCGGTTCCGTGGTCCAATCAAGTAGCACGTATTCGCCACATCATATAGTAGTAAATGCGAACGTTTATTTTGCGCAATGCAATTGTAAAGACATTGATAAATTCAATGGCAAAGCGTTAAAAAAGATGGCATTGGCAACGATGACCTGAGGAGTGTTAGAATCAATTTTAGGGTTTCAGCAGGAATCTAACCCAGCAGTATGCGCGGAAATTAAGTTTCGTTTCACAGAAACAGGCCGAGGAACTGCTTTTCAAAGAACTGCTTCAAGTGAACACGTACCTCTCCAAGCCAAGCGCACACACAACCCGCCACACAGATTGGGATGCGTTACGAGAACGCCGGCTGCACTTTGCTGCCCCCAACATTGAGGACCTTTGGACATGGACCGATCAGCTGCTAGCGGATCTCGACGTGGTCCCTGCCTCAATCATTACCACGGAAGACCATCCCGCAATCGACTCCCGCCTTGCCCACCTGTAGGCCGCTCGCACGGGACTCACTAACCCTTGGCATAAGCAACGTCACAACCGTACTTACGCTGGCGCATCACACAACTCGATCGTGGCATTGAGCAACAAGCCACCATGCTTGCACGCCAACAGTGGGAACAACTCTGTCCGGAGGTCTACGGTCAGTTGGGCTGCAAAAAAATCTTGGAATCTCCTCCGCTATCTCCTCGATCCTGCTTCCGGCAAGTTGGTCGCTCGCGAGCAACTACACCGAGTAGTCCGGGCCTACCCCGGTGACACTCCGTCGCTGATGACCGACCTGGCGGCGAAGTACTTCCAGCTTCTGACCCCTGGTGTACATTATCCCCCTCTCGCACCTTACAATGGGGCTCCCAACGCAGAGCTCGACGCCAACATCACGGAAAAGGAGATCTACGTGGCATTACAGAGGATCCGCACCACCTCAACGCCCAGTCCAGATCGCATCCCCAACAAACTCCTCCGGAACCTCAACGTTCCTTCGATCACTACCCTTACTTCTTCACTCTACGAGTGCTGGCACTCGGGCAACCTACCCCAATCACGGAAACACACTCGCGTTGCTTGCATCCCCAGGCCGCCCAAGAAACTCACAATCGACAATCACCGGTCCATTTCACTCACTTCATGAGTCGCCAAGCTTCTAAAACACGTCACTCTCGCTCGCCTTCAAACGTTTACGGACGCTCACTATCTCCTTCCCCACACCATGCTTGGAATCCACCCGGACTCTCAACGCAAGATGTCCTCTTGCAGCTCCACCACGATCTCCTTGACCCACCCACATTTTCAGACACTATGCCTCTCCTTAGCCTCGACCTTCATAAACAGTTGGACAACGTCTTTCATTCGGCTATCCTTGCCGCACTCTCAGCCTTCAATCCTGGCACCCGCACCTACAACTACATTCATGCATTCCTCACGGCCAGCACGGAAGAAATCATCATACGGGACTTCTATCTTCCATGTACGTGCTTGGCCTTCGCGGCTTCCCTCAAGGCGACATATTGTTGCCTTTTTTACTTATTCTTACCCTCTGCTCGCTCCCTAGAAAGCTGGACCGTATCCACACTCTCAAACACACCCTGTACGCTGATGACGTTGCCCTTTGGGTCACATCTGGTTCTGATGGCCACATCGAGCGGACGTTGCGACGTGCAGTCGACGTCGTGACTTCCCACGTACACGTGGCCGGTCTCACTTGCTCGGCGGCCAAATCGGCCCTCCTTCTCATGCGGCCTCCCGACCACTGTCACTACAAAACGCCTCACCCTACTGTCACTGTGCACGTCAACTGCACGTACCGATCGTTCGCCATCTCCGCGTGCTTGGGTTGATGTTACAGTCCAACCGCAATTACACGCACACCATCGACAAGCTCGCGCTCTCTGTGCAACAGACCGCACGAATGCTTGCCCGTGTCTGCGCGCGGCGTGAAAGCAAGAGAGAGCACGATCTGCCTCGCCTTGTCGACGCCATTCTTGTTTCCCGCATCATGTACAGCCTTCTTTACACTCTTCTCCTCAAAACAAAACGCGACAAGATTGACGTCCTCATCCGTCGGGAATACAAGACCACCCTCGGCCTTCCCTCCCAACACGTCTACGGATCGTCTTCTATACCTTGGTGTACACAACACCTTCGACGATTTCATTGAGGCTCACCCAAGCCGGGTGAGCCCGGGCGTCCATGCTTCACGCCAAAGACGCTGATCACGCGGCCGTTGCCTACGTGAATGCAGCCCGTTACAACTCATCCAGGGACGCCTTCGCAGTCATCTCCATGTCACCCTCCTCAGCACCTTCTGGGCGTGCGATTGAGGCTGGCACCGTTCGAACACCCTACACCGTCCAAGCGGAGCAGGTGGCCATCGCTTTGGCTGTGACCTCAGCCGACGCTCGCGTCATACTCAGCGACTCCAAACGAGGAATTAGAATTTCTCGCGAGGTTTTGTACCGCCTACCACCCTACGACTCCTTCACCCGTTGCTGTACCAAGACGAGCAGCGCCATTTCATACTGATCTGGGTCCCCCCCCCCACTCGGGTCACCCCGACAATCAGGCAGCCCACCAACACGCCCGATGACTCGTCGACTGAGCAGAGGGCCCCTTGGAGTCTGACGCCCCGGTACTGGAGCCCCTGGTCACTTACCACGACATTACCCAGCACTATCGCATCGAGCGATACACCTATCCAACCACCCCCGTCAGTCTTCCCAAGCAGTCTGAGGTCACCTGGTGTCACCTACAGACCTACACCATTCCATTCCCTCTCGTCTTTTCCTACATCCACCCAAACATTGATCCACGCTGCTGCCTTTGCGGTGGTATGGCCTCACTGAACCACATCCTTTGGGGCTGCCTGGACAATACCCCGCCCCCCGACCTCTTCTACTCACTACCCACCCCTATCGAGGAACAATGGGAGGTTCTTCTTTGCAGCACCGACAGGGACATCTAAGCACGAATCCTGGAACACGCGCAAGACGTGATTGAAAAGCGCTGCCTGGCAGCCTACTTGGCTTAGGTTCCCTCATCCTTCACCCTTTCGATGAATAAAAGTTGTCACTCACTCACTCACTCATTCAAACAAACAAGCCTACAAGAAACCAAGTGATCATTCTGGAACACCACGTGCCGAAGAATTCAAATACGCCATCTCTTTTTCTGATAAGGTTAAGCGTGGTCTACTGATGCAGTGATCACATGGTTTCTTGCAGCCTCTTAGTTTTGTTTGACTTGTGTTCTTAAGCGTCGGATTTTATCTTCCATGCTTCCTATGAACACGTGCATCTTAGCAATAATGAATCAGTTGAAAGTCTGCGCTCGTCCTCGTCTTTGCTGTGTGCGTTCTCTAAGTGTTTTTGTGCTGAGCAGTTTGATAATCGAATACTAACTAGCCCAAAACCTCAATTTGTCCCTCTCTGTCTTCGTCTGCCATCTCCTCTCAAACTGCTGAAAGCGTTGCCTGGGCTTACTGGTGCTGCGATGCAGTCACCGTACACTCACTCACTCTGTCGTTTCTGCGACTGAGCGCAGCAGACGCTGTCACCCCCACTCGCTCCCAGACTCTTACACGAAATCTCGCAGCGAGATAGGCGCGTAGTTGTTTGCGTCTCTTTAAGGAGTTTTGCTCATCGGTTGTTTTGTTTTGTTTCTTTTTTTCACTACAACTTCGACAAAATCGATGAACAACGTCACACGCGTTCATTCCTGCTATAGACGAGTGCATCCTCAGTGTCTCGTAAAATATCTATTAATTTATTCGAATAATAACCTCATACAGTAACCGATACATTACCATTATCTACGTAACTAGGTTATTTTTTCCGAATTTTACCAAATGTAAACGTAAGTAAAATGTAAGTGGGGCAAGTGCTGTTAAGCAGGTTTTTGCATAAAGAGTACTTGTTTCAGCACTGCGCGTAATGACTTCACTGGCGGTACTTTACCGTACCTTCAGAAGTGCCTATGAAATACGGGTCATTGTGTGTGATTGCTTCGATGAGCAGCTGGAAACACACGGCGAAGAGACTTTACCATAGAGTAACGTATGTTACTCAATGACTTAACTTCTTCGATGACACGAACGTTTCTTCATAGTAAGGAAGGAATAGCGGGAATTTGCAGTTCATCCGTACTAGCCATGCGCTCACTCTAGTGCGCACGCATGCGTGGCTTTCTGCGAAATGTGAATAACTCGATCGAGTTAAGTGTTTTCTAACTTGAAGCATTCAGATATACAGAGATAACTTGGATTTTTGTGCTCGTTTGTAAGATTCATACTCGGTCATTAGTTGTTTTAGATGTTTCATTTGTGTATGTACACTAAGGCAAAAGGGTGTTGCAAGGGTGTGTGGTTCGTCCTTTTGGGGACTAAAGAGGCTGCCACAACCATTAATCCTTTAAGGACTAACGCACCGGGTCTAAGAGTTAGTCCCCACACATGAACTTAAGGGACTAACATTTAGTCCTCACACTTACACCCTAGTGAGTAAACGTTATTCCCACAATTGACCTCAAAGGACTAGCATTTAATTCTCACATTTTCACTTTATAGAGCAACTGTTAATCCCCACATTTACACCATACTGGGCAATCGTTAGTCCTCACAGTTGCACCTTGCCGGACGAAAGGTTGATTCACTGAAATATTCCAATCGGATGAACTTTTTGTCCCCAGTTTAAACATTGTTTTTGTTTATTTTCCGCCACACCTAACACTATTTTCGCCTGTTTTTCCGCGCAGTGAGCAACAAATTGCGCAGAAAATAACACGCGAAAAAGTAGTTAGCCACCTATGTCTAACTGTTTTCGCAGTGATGGCAACAACAAACGACAAAAGGGAGACATCGAAATCTTTTATATTTCTACATACACATGAAGTTTCTGCATTCTTTTAAGTGATTTCACGGTGAAGTGTTCAAGTCCAGTCTCGTTGTCAAATCTTGTTCACTTCTTGGGGAGCTCCTCCGACAGAAGCGACAGATGACAGGCATTGCAGACTCCAGCGCACGCAGCCTTCTGCCTGTTGTGTTCCCACGGCTGCACGTACAATAATATACTAAAAATAGTTAGACACATGTGACAGAAGATGAAGATGCACGCATATGACAAGTACATGCACGGTAATATAAAAGAAGCGTTAAAATATGACACACAAATAACTTTACCTTCACAGCTTGCACAGTCCTTCTGAAGCTGCTTTGATGAAAGAGATGGATGACAGGCATCGCAGACGCCAGCGCACACAGTCTTCAGCACGCTGTGTGCCCACGGCTGCATAATAAGTATTTAAAATAGTGAGTCACAAGTGACAGAGGATGAATACAAATGCATATTAGAAATACGTGAAAGGTGAAATGAAAACACACATGAGATATGACACGCTAATCATTTCACCGTGATGTCACACATTGTCAAAGACGCATTTCGATCCCCGTAGCGGAACAGCTTAGGAGCGGCGGCCGCAGCAACAACTCCGCGAACCTCCGTGCCGCTAACAAGTCGGCGAGTCCTAAGCGAGCGATGTCGTTCAGCTAGAGCAAGCGAACGCGATACAAAACACGGCGTTGCACGTGAAGTTTCTGCCGCCAGCGAACTTCGAACAGGAGAGCCAGCGTACGCTTGGCCGCCGCCACGAACAGCGCCAAGCTGGTTTGGAGCAAGCGCCGAAGAAATCAATGCTAATGCGGCCCTTTTCCACAAACTCGAGCGAGTGCAGTGCGCAAACTCGAGTCAGCCGCCGCGGCGAGCGGACGGCGCCGAGCAGCTTGCGACCGACTGTAATGGCGACCAATTTTCAGTGAGTTTCGACGCTAGCGATAGCCCCGCCAGCCCGTGCTGGTGCACTTACAGCGCGCGACATACTACAACCAAGCTCTTTTTACGAGAACCCGCAACGTCTTTTCGACGACTGCCAACACAGCGGCGAGGTCTCAGCCCAATATCGTCAGCCCAGAGCTCATCGCGGTGGCGAAGACAGGCGAGCACTTGATGAGCGAGCGTACGGGAGGCCGACGGCAATGGCGGCCAATTCCAGGCAGTCGCAAAGCACAGGTGAATGCGGACGCCGAAGCTAACCTTTGCGATGCATTTCGTGCGTGCGATATACAACACGACCGAGCCCGTTGCCGGCAGTCGAGATCCGAATCACACACGCGACAAGTAGAGTATAATAAAGAATGATAACCTACTTGCCTTAGAATCCAGCGCTGTTTTCTGCCCCGAGTCGGACTGAAGTAGATATCCGATAGGCCTGTTGACTTCTCGGCCGCCATATTCGCCTCCGCAACTGTTGCTGTCGTGTGTTGGTCGTGACTATCTTAAAGTCAGAGATATACAGCGCGGTGTGGTGACGTGTCGAGGCTTGCTCGAGACTTCATGGGTGCAGCGAAACGTAAAAGCAGCAGCCCACGCTCATCCAAGCGTACACACAAGCACCCCGTCGTAATTCTTAGATCGTCGAATTCAGGCAGCCGTGGTCGAGCACTCCGAGCGTGACGCAACGCGCTCCGTCGCCGGCAGAATACTGGGAGGAGGAGGAGGAAAAAAGCTTTATTGATGCTTGCTGTGCCAGATAGCCCTTATCCCCACCGGGATGGTTGACATCCCTAGTCCGGGACGTCATTAGTCGAGGCCGCCACCCGAGCCCGCTGGACTAGAGTTCGCTGTTCCTCTAGTGTGGAGCTATTGAGTAGGGTCGTCTCCCAGTCCTCTTTGGTGGGGTTGGGAAAGGGGGTTAATTTTGGGTTTATTTGGCAGGCCCAGACCATATGGTAAGTGTTGGCCACTTCCCCACAGTACTGGCACTGCCCACTTATTTTTTGGTCGTAATATTTGAGTATGGCTGGACAGAGCAGCGTATTTGTCTGTAGGCGCCGCAGGATGCGCTCCTCCGTTTTCGAGAGTCTCTTCGCTGGTGCGGGATACAAGCGGCGTTGCTCAATGTAGTATTCTTTGATTTCTCGAAACCGTGTTAAAGGTGTGGGACGTTAAGGTCTATCAGGGGAACGGGGAGTTTCCCGGGAAGTAAGCACGCGGACCGCTGCATGTGCAGCCTCGTTACCCTGTAGACCCTGATGTCCCGGAGTCCGTATAAGACGTTTTGGGGTAGGATCGCGGTGCCTGATGCTGCATTTTAAAAGTCTATTAGCCAATGGAGAGATTTCTCCTGCAAGATAGCTCTCGCAGGCTCTTCGAGAGTCTGTAACTATTTGTTTTGAGTTTGGATGGGATACTGCCAGTGCAATGACCACCTCCTCCGCCTTACTTGAGCTTGTGGCTTTGAAAGTGAGGCCGTCCACCTGCGTTCCTTGACGTATTACCGCCGCCGTATAGTATCGCCCAGGTAACGGCCCGGCCACATCGACGTAATAGACCCCATTACGGGAGCCAAGCCGTTGTTCAAGTGCTTCAGCGCGCGCTTGCCGTATACCCTGGTGCGCCTCCCTGGTCATATTGCGGGAAAGCGGGGACACCCAGAGTTTTGTTCTCCAGAGTTCAGTAATACGCTCCGCGTTTTCGATTTCGCATTCGTGCCGAATCAAGAGGCGGTCCAGTAGGCGCCGCCCAGGGGCGTCTGCGTAAGACGCGTATATTAATTTGTGAGGTGGGCTTCTTGGAGCTCTTGTATAGAGTTAAAGACTCCCAATGCAGAGAGTTTCTGATTTGAAGTGCTGATGAGTAAATAAAGTGCGCGCTTAATTACTTTCCTAAGAATATCATCGACTCTGTTCTCTTCGTGTTTAGTCATACGTAAGTACGGTATCGAATATAGAATCCTGCTAGTTACAAAAGCATTGGCGAGCCGAATCGCGTCCCTTCCTCGTAGCCCCCCGCGCTTGTTTGACACTCGGCGGATCATGTGTTTTACCTGTTCTCCAATTTTCCGTAGCTTGTCTAGCGTGGTACTGTTTTTTGTTCTGTTGTGATTCAGAAGGCCAAGGATTCATAGTTCTGAAACCTCTCGTATTGTTGATCCTGATACCATCAAGTTGAGGGTTGTCCTATCTTTAATGTTTTCTCTGATATGCAGGAATTCAGATTTGGATGGAGCGCACTGCAACCCACACTGGGCGACATAGTCCTCCACAATGGAGGGGGCCTGCTGCAGGCGGTCTTCAATTTCTCTTAAACTGCCCCGATTCGTCCAGATTGTTATATCATAGGCGTATATTGCGTGATATAGTCCTTCCACTACTGCCAATGCTTGCGGGAGCTTCATCATAGCAATGTTGAATAGCAGCGGAGACAGGACAGCTCCTTGCGGAGTTCCCCGTGTCCCCATTTTGAATGGTCCATGTTCCTCGTTATCTATGCGAATGAACGCCAGTCTCTCAGAGAGGAAGTCTCTGATGTAGGAAAATATTTACTTACCGCAATGGACACTACTCAAGTTCTTCAGGATGCTTTCATGTTTAACGTTGTCGAATGCGCCTTTGAGGTCGAGTGCAAGGATTGCTCTGTCGTTGTGCGTCGAGGGAATGGGTTGGATAATGTCTCGTTTTAGTTGCAAGAGGATATCTTGCGCAGACAAGTTTGGCCTAAAGCCAAACATGGAATCCGCGAAATGCCCCTTGCTCTCGAGGTACGAGGCGAGACGGTCTCTAACCAATGCTTCCATCAATTTGCCGGCACATGAAGTTAATGATACAGGTCTGAGGTTGTCCGTGCTGATTTGCTTGCCTGGTTTGGGGATGAATGTGACAACTGCTGTTTTCCATTCAGTTGGCAGTGGTTGGCCATCCCAGATCGCGTTAATGTACTGCAATAGATGCCGATAAGAATCGTCTGACAGATTTGCTATCAGTTTTACCGTGATCAGGTCTCGGCCCGGGGCAGTGCCCCTGCGCATTTTTTTCAGTGCTGCTTTCAGATCGCACATTTCAAAAGGGGCATTTAGCTGACTGTTTTCTCTACCTGCGTATTCATATGCGTTCCTGTTGGGATCCGTGGTGCGACATAGGTATCTAGCACACAAATCATCATCCAGCTGGGAGTTGGTTCCCTGAAAACTGTGCAGGGCTCGACGGAGCTGCTTTTGCGCTCCTCCTCGGGTTTTGGCGGGGTCCACGAGAGTTCGAAAAAGGCGCCATGCTTTTCTTGTATTCATTTCTTTAGCTGCAACATTGCACCGTTCTATCCAATTGGATTCGTTCAGTTGTGCAGCATATTCATCCGCTTGCTTACCCAACTTGGCTATTCTAAGTTTAAGCTTGCGGTTAAATTTGTTTTTCCGCCAACGATTAGTTAAGCTTCTGCGGGCGTCCCATAGGTGGAGCAGGTACTTATCGACAGCGGGGGTGTCTTCCGTTGTCTTTATAGTTTTAAGACACTTGGAATTGGCTGCAAGGAGCTGTTTTGCCCATCCCGTATATTTTCCCGCCCCTGGCACAGAGGAGATCACCTGTGAGCGGAAGGCTGTCCAATCTGTCAGCTTACCTTGGCTTAGCTTGGTTTTACGGCCTATGTTGCCGGAGAGTGTGATTCTGAGGAGACAGTGATCACTGCCGAGCGTTTCTTCTAAGTTTTCCCATGTTGCGTAGGAAATGTTCTTAGTCAGTGATAGATCCGGGCAAGTATCTCGGTTTACAGAATTCCTGATTCTAGTGGGTTTCATTGGATCTGTGAGAAGCGATATACGAAGAGTGGATATGAGTTCTGCCAATTTCCGTCCCTTGAGGACTTCGCGTGTGTAACCCCAATGATAGCTGGGGGCGTTAAAGTCACCCAAAATCACCAGTGGGTTCTTATCTGCTTGCTTAATCGCTTTATAAAACATTTCGTTGAAGACACATTGCCTAGATTTTGGAGAACTGTATACATTTAGAATGTACAAGCTAGGATCTCGTTTTTTATTGGGAAGGATTTTGACCATTGTGTATTCATGCGCCTCTGACAGATCAAGGTCTATCTGACAAGCGGTATACTCCTTCTGTACGAGAACACAGGTGGACGCACTTCCCTGAAATGAGTTGTAACCAGGCAATTTCGCCTGTAAGCCGGTTGGTTGTAGCGCCAAAACTGCAGGGGTAAAATGTTGATTCTGCAGGAAAAGGTTAAGAGTGGCCCTCTTTTTCCGATCTTTAAAACCCCTGCAGTTCCACTGGAAAATATCGAGTTGCTGTTGTTTGGAGCTTTTATTATTATGTTTAGAATTGCCTGCCGTCATGAATTTATTATTGAGGAGGTGTCATTTTCGCCACTGCAGCCAGCGTGGGAGTTTGGAGAGGCGTGGGGGACTCAGTTTGGTTTGTTAACGACTGGTCTATGTTGCTCTCGGATTCAGAATTTGCCAGGTTACGATGAACCATTTTGCGTCGGGGTTGTTCTGTTGTCTTAATGCTATTCTTGAGGTCGTCCAATTGGGGTGTGAGCCAATTTTGGATGGTTTGTATTACACTGGCTGTGAGGATTGGTAAAACGCTTTGCTTGAGGTATTCCATAGCGGCTTGAACTGATAGGTTCAGCTGCTGCGGAATAATGTCTTGTACTGTAAGTTTCGTTTATTCTAGGATAATTTTGCTCTGCTCCTCAAGTTTAGCCTCTAATCTGCTTAGTCGACCTTCTATGTCGTTCGAAGCACCTACTACAGTTTTAGACACATGGTGTTACCCGATACGTCTGACTGAGTGTCCTGCTCATCGTCCGAGGTGTGCATAGCCGGAGGTGTGCATAGTCGGAGGTGTGCATAGCCACCGGTTCCGACGGTGGTGGAGGAGTAGCAGCCTGCGGCGCCTTCAGCGCCCGATTTTCGCGTTCCAGAGTTTCAATGCGTTTTTCATGGCTTCCAATTGTTTTAAAATTTCAGGATTGAAGGGGGAGGCAGTGGTGGTGGTGGGAGACTGAGAGGAGACCCCTACCCAATTTCTCACCTATTTGGGTGGGTTTGCCAGTGACCGGAAATCCTCGGCGCCGAAGGTAGACGGCCTCGACTTCTGTCCGACTGGGGCTTTGATCGGCTTGGGCTTGTTATGCATGGGCTTCGCTTTTTCGTCAGTCCTGAGAGCTGCTGAGGGCTCTTCTTGCTTGTTTTTTAGTCCATGTTGCCGCTGTGTTAGAGCGGCCTTCCATGCCTTCCGGAATTTTCCGATGCACTGCGCTGAGCCGGTTAAATGGTTTTCACCGCATATAAGGCACTCGGGTTGACAGTCGTGCTTCGCTGGGCCATCCAGAGTGAGTTACACTTTCGCACCACTGTGAATCCACCGCTGATTGTCCGGATTGGGGCACGCATCCGGTCTGTGGCCCACCGTTCCACACCGGTAACATTCCGGAACCGTTTTCTTGTAGTAGCGCCCTGGCACGTTTTCACAGCAGTAGTGAATGAATCTTGGAACGCGGCGTCCTTGGAAGGTCACCACTGCAACATTGGAGGTTCCGAGTTTCCGCACATACAAAACTTCGCCGTCGATCCACTCGAGCTTGCGTCGAAGGGATTCCGAAGTTTCATTTTCTGCGACGGAGACGACACCCTTGCAGGTTTCTCCGGCTGATTTCAAATGTCCTTGAAATGGTACCTGGCGGTCCCCGATCGTCAGCGTGATGTCCCCGATCAGCTTCGAGGCCAGGCTTTCCGTTTTCACACCTACAACAACGATGTTTTGGTCCCACACCGGCCACACGGAGATACCAGCGTTCGTGGTGCTGCTGGTGAAGCGTTGCATTGCTGTGCCAATCCCGCCTGGGCCGAACGCAGCGTGCAGATCCATGGTTATTTTTGGTTTAAGCACAATAACCAACTCGTCCGACCGGATTCGAGGCGTGTGTGTTGGCTTCCACGCCGCCAGCTGCCGCGGGTACTCAACGCAAGCACGCAAGCTGCGGGTGTTGATCCTGTTTTGCGAGCCTGTGGCTGGGCGGCGGCCGTCGAGCCTCGGGGCTTCATTTTAGCGAGCTTCTCTTGCAGTTGGCGAACCATGATCTGAAGATATTCGTTTTCACCTGGTATGGCGTCTTCCCGTGTTTCTGCCACCTCGATGTCAACCCACTGCATCGTGCTGGGGTCGTAGCCTGTCTTCGTGGACGCTGCCTTGGCTGGGGAGCCCGGGCGTAAGCCTCGTCGGCGTTAGGCTTAGCCGGGCTCGGGCGTCGCGTGGTGTTCAACCAGTCGTAGATTGGCGGAAAATGGGCTTACCTGGATAAAATAGGTATCCAGAGGTTTCTGATGGCTTCGCAGAAACGCTGAAATCAGTTTCTGGCGTATATTTGCCAAAAGTCCGCAACATTCGTCGATTTCCGACGGAGCCGACGTGACATGCATCTCACGCGTGCGCTTAAACGCCGCGTCTCCTTCAATACTGGGAAAGACTGAGCCAGCAGTGGGGGAGAAGGACATGTTCTCTGTGGAGAAAGAGGGCTAGTCACTTTGGCAATGCTTTTCCCGCTGCCTGCAATCCCCGGGCGGTTCATCTTTTTGGAGACTAAGTGGTTTCGCGCTGCACGCTTCCCTCTGTTGTTGCTCCTCAACGGTCTATCCGTTCATCGCGCGCGCCTATTGGGCTCCGTTACTCCTTTTTCGGGTAATTTTGCCTTAGAGTGTACAAGTTACGTGAACAATAAAACTTCCTTTTTTTCAACCAACGGCAATGAGCTTCTCGATCGGGACAGCTTATGGTTCTCCCAGAAAAGTGCGTTGGCGTGCTCTAAAGCGTTCACAATGAATTCTAAAAAAACAACTTTTCCTGAATGTGTCATGTAGACTAATCGTTGTTCACGGCTTAATTTTTATGAACGCGGCTTCATCACGTGTGACGCCCACGGGATAACTTTATGGCCTTCCAGTGTAGAGTACTAAGCACTCTAAATTGCTGACCACTTTTTCTAAACACACTTATAGCTGCGAAGGGAACTAGCGTCTACTTACTTGGCAGTTAGGGAATGAAATGTTCGTTGTGCTACAGAACAGCGCTGCTAACTTGATGTAATGCTCCCCAGATTAAAGTTATTTAGGGGCGAAGCTCCTTAAGGCGTGTGTCTGTCCATCCCTTGTATGTATGCATGTAGTAGTACGTAGCCATTGGTGGCACATACCCGCTCTAGAGCGGGTATGTGCCGCAGGGGATGTGAGATGGGAGATGGAGATGGCAGTACTTGGAGTGTTCGCTAGATAGACGCACTGACGGGCGGACAGACAGACTAGCAGGCGGACGGATGGATGGATAGACGCGCGGACGTATGTACGCGCGAACAGGCAGAAAGACCGATAGATGGATGGACTCATGGACGGATGCACGGACAGATGGACGGACGCATCGATGGACGCACGAATGGTCGCGCGGATGGACGGAAGCAAGAACGAATGGATGGAAGCACGGACGGGCTGATGGACGCTTCGCCCCACTCATCATCATTCACTCCGTGTATATGCTGTGGTTTTTCGGTTCATGTGGGAATTATAGCACTGTGATGCTGGTTTTAATTTTATAATTGTTTTCTAAATTTTTCTGGCAACTTTTCGCACCTATAGTGATAATATCAGCGTACTCAATTTTTTCTCTAATACTGTCATATATTCACCGCGACCATCGGTTTTCTTATTAATATTTAGTAGCAGCCTTGTCAACCCAATGAATTGGTGGTTGATGCTTTGTTGTGTTCCACTGTGCAATGCACGATCACTGAAGTGTGTGCGAATTACAATAATTATTGGAGGGTAATCGAGGCATTCCTGCGTACAGTATCTATAATGCCAACGAAAGTATAGGGGATGTTGTAGCTGAATACAAATAATTGTATTCCAAATGTGAAGAAAGAAATGTAGACGAAAAGATAACTTGCCACCTACCGATTGTAAGTTATCGTTTTATATTTTTGTCTTTTAGTACTTCACATTCTGTTGTATACCATTACTTCAAACAACAACCCTATACTTTTCTTGACATCATTGTCAGTAAGTTTTCATTAATTTTTACAGCTTTGTGGCCCTTGCATCGTCATCACCACGGCCAAAGTGTCCTACGTATTTCAATTCAGTTACGGGGATACATTTACGTCAATTATTAAGAACTGACGAAATGAAGAGGGTGACGTCCTTGTCTGTGCTCTTTTTATTCCTCTATTCCAATTCTGCTGCTGAGTCTAATTGGTGTTAGCTATAACTCATTAGCTACAGTGAACACCACTTGGCTGTACAATATTACAGCCATATTCATTGACTGATTGATTGATTGAATGATTCATTGATTCATTCATTGATTCATTCATTAAATCATATATTCATTCATTCATTCAAGTATTTCACTTCATTCTTATTCCACACCCATGTCGCTGAATCAATCTCCAAATTAACTGACCGAGCAGTGTTTAATATTTTGCTAAAAGCTCGTATACGCCACAGAAGTTATTGGTGCTTTCAGTAGTGCTTGATAGCGGCGTGGGGTTGTAACTGTACAAGCTTTTTTATTTTATTTACTTTGTTTGGACATTTTTTCCACGAAGGGGGCAAAAGGAGAGAGCATCTCCTGACTAGGCCCACTCGTTACATGTGAAAACTGAGAAGATAGTCTTCTTTTATAAGTTGTAACCAAGGAGGTTTAAAAGAATGGCTGGAGTGGAAATTCTCGCTCACGAGTGAAGCCATGCCAATGGTGGCTGTGGCAGTCATTTTACTAGGGGTATGCTGAGCTGTTGGCGTACTGCAATCGAGAAGGAGTGTTTTCCTCGAACGACCAACGAATTTAACGCGGCAAACGTCTTGGGTCAGACAGTGCTCGAAGTGCGTCCTTGTGTTAGTAGTTTTCTTCAGTAACCCTCGAAATCAAGGCAGATTTGATTGGAGATTAAGTCATCGATACTAGTCTCGTTCATTATTTCTTTGAAAACAACTATTTTTTTTTAATTTATTATCAACGTAGCCTTCAAACCAACAAATCAAAGCCCCTTGATTAGTAGGCAACACTAAGCAGGCACTACCAGAAAATAGCGTGTTTCTGAGATCGTTGGAGGGCAAAAGCTGGCTTCACTACTACTGGCAAAGCATTGCGGGAGCTTCCACTCCAGTAGTTTGCTTTAAACCTCTTGGGTGTAACCGCCTTCATCAATAATTTGACGCCAACTGTGCACCTTCAAAATAATCCGCTTTGTAAACTCGTTTGAAGTTCTTCTACCCTAAAGTATTTTAAAATGAAGCTTGGTCACCACGGCTTATTGTGATTGATCCTGCTCAACGTGCACTACAATTAATCTTTGTCAGCGTACCAGTGCTTCCGTTCGGCTCGTGAAAGTGAACGGATACACGTCTAACAAACTTTTTCCTTCGGCTGATGACACGTCAGAATGTATAGTAAGGGGTTCTACGGACATTAATCTCCTTCATTTTAGACTCGCACAGGCGTCCATTAATTTCAATTTGAGCTAGACGTGCCGACATTTGCGCTCAGAGCGTCACACTGACCCCATGAATTACCAACGGTGAGTTCGAAAAAAATGCTCATTCATCGCATCGGCTTCTTCGCTGCTCCTGCTTCATATTTTCGTTACTCGACGGCTCCGGGGCGCGTGTTGTATGCTGCTCGGGGTGTTGCGTAGCGTACGTCTTTTCATGCACGTGTCAGGTAGACTTTAAGCGCAGAGTCCGTCGTGTATTACCACTGAGGTGTCATGCTTTCCGTTCGTTGGCTGACTGGCGATGTGGATGGACTGCAATTAAGCAAAGCTCTGCCAAGTTAAACCAGGTTAATTATAGCCAAGTTTAATAAAGTCCCGTTGAACATGGTAATACCAATTTTCATAAGCATATCTAAACTAATTCAGTCATTTGCTAAGTAACCCTGCTGAGTAAGAAGAGTTTTAGATTCTGGTGGGCCTAGACATGCTGAACTGGGCAAGGTGGGTGTGCCGATACTTAGAGCGAAATCGGCTAATGAGCTAATTAAAGCCGATATTACCGGCAAAGCATAGGTTACTAAGGTACTCTCAATTAACTCTTATCCTTAACTCTTCCCGATATAGGCCTCTGAAAAGCTACTGTAGGGATGCGATAAAAAACAGTGGGGAGATTCTATCTCCCTGCCTTACACCCGTCTTGATTCGTATTCTGTTGCATTCTTTATGGAGCACTATGGTAGCAATTGATCCCCTGTAGATTTCTTCCTGGATGTTTATATATACTTAATCGGCGCCCTGATTCCACAGTGTCTGCATGATGGCTAATATTTCTACTGAATGAAACGCCTTCTCGTAACCTGTGAAGGCTATGTATAGTGGTTGGTTATATTCTGAACATTTCTCGATTACCTGATTGATAGTATGAATGCGGTCGATTGTTGAGTAGCCTGTTCGAAATCCTGCTTGTTCCTTTGGCTGATTGAATTCTATAGTTTTCTTTACTCTGTTAGCAATTACCTTTAAAAACAGTGTGAGTGAGAGTTTATTAGAAGCCAGAGAGGTCGGCCTGAGCTAGTTCGCTCTAGCCTGCTACTCTACACAGGAGATAAGGAAAAGGGGAAGGAAAGAGGGATGAAGGGTGATGATGGGGACAAGAAGAGGAGGTGCGTATGTACAGTAACCAGTTAGCATATACTCTACAGTCTAGTTTCTAGTCCAGTGCTTATTATAAAGTCTAGAACAGCCTTTGTAGCAGTTTTTGACACTGTTTGGTCGTTCATTGCTGACAATATGTGGCTTTCACTTAATGGTGTTCGTCCAATGCTTGCCAACATTGCAGTTAGCATTTTTCTTTGCGCCACGTATAATGCACAGTCACGAAATATGTGAGCTATCGTTTCGCGCACTTGGCAGCGTTCACAATTTGGGCTGTCCGCACGACCGATTAGGTGGGTGTAGTGGCGAGTGAAGGCGACGCCCAGGTGAATTCGGTGCAGTATATTAGCATGTCTTCGGCTGATTTTATCTGGAAGACGAAAAGTCAAACGGGCTTTGTTTCCCGCAGGCGCTTGTTCCGGTGATCTGGCAGCGACCAGTAAGTGGCAGCGCATTCGCGCATGAGTGATCTCAACAAGGTGTTGACGTCACCTCGCGATTAGGGTACTTTTACGTACATAGGAGCGTTGTATATTGCCGCTCTTGCTTCGCTATCGGCTGTTTCGTTGCCAACCAGGCCGCAGTGTCCAGGAATTCATCGGAGTGTAATCAAGTGACCGCTCCTGTGTGTTAGGTCAAATGCTTGGATGATTCCTAACGTTAACTCGTAAAATTGGCCTCTTCTTGAGCAAGAATAGATAGCTTGAAGCGCTGATTTCGAAACAGACAGAATCGTCCATTTACGCGGTGCTTGGTCGTTCACAAATTTTATGGCTTCTTGTATAGCAACAAGTTGTGCAGCTGTCGAAGATGTCCTATGATCTAATTTGTACTGTCGGGAAATACCGAGTTGAGGGATCACGAAGGCTGCAGTTGAGGCGGATGAAGTTACGGATCCATCGGTGTAATTGTGCACAGAGTTGCTGTATTGGTCATCTAAATGTGCCAAGGTGAGTTGCTTGAGGGCAATATAAGAAACATGCGACTTATACGAAAATCCACGTATGTGAAGGCACACCAGCGGTTTAGTCAATGTCCATGGAGGCACTGCAGGGATTACGGCAGGTGCAAAGCCTGAAGGGATCATGTGCCTATGCGTATCGAGGCATCGCGAATAGGTACAGCCTGGTCGGTCCACTTGTAGCGAAGACAACGGGTGCTGTGCATGTCGGGTCAGCAGACGAAGGTGCACTCGAAGAGGCTCACAGGACGTGTAAACATTTATAGGCTAGGTGCGTGACTCCTCTATAGTGCCAGAGGTAGATGTGCACCGTGGCAGGCCAAGGCATATTCTCAGTGCTCGTGCCTGAAGGCTCTCTAAAGTACGAAGGCACGTTGCCCGCATGCTGGAAAGCACAGGTGAGCTGTACCTTATATAGCCCACAAACAATGCCTTGTATAACTGCAGAAGACTTTTCTCCGAAGGGCCCCATCTCAGTCCTGCTATAACACGAAGAACATACACAAAACTGATTAGTTTGTCTCGCAGCACAGTCACATGCTTTGACCAGGGCAGGTTGCGATCAATGACGACCCCTAAATAGCGGTGGTGCTTAACCACGGGAACCACTGCTCTGTGATCGAAGATTGGGGACCGCGACATTGATTTCTTCGTAAATGCCACTGAAGCACATTTTGCTATTGAAAGTTCCAGGCCCTGACGACGTAAGTACTTAGATGTTATTGATGTGCCTTGTTGTAGCCTTGCTCGCAGTTGTGGTCGCGTTGCTCCAGATGCCCATATGCATATGTCGTCCGCATACGCACCGATTCTGACAACGTCGGGAAGCTCAGCTTCAAGGCCAATGAGTGTTATGTTAAAAAGCATGGGGCTCAGGACGGCGCCTTGCGGAACTCCACGGCTTACTAGGTGCCTGGCCGTGTCACCGTCGGATGTCGACATAAAAATGGTACGTCCTCTGAGATAGCTCCCTATCCATGCGTGTAGTCGGCCACCTACGCCGATGTCTTCAAGTGCGTCAAGAATGGCCTCATGGTAGACGCTATCGTACGCGCCCGTTATATCTAAGAAAATGGCCCCTACCAATCTCCGACGTTGTCTTTCCTTTTCAACAGAAGAAACTAGATCTACAACACCATCTATAGATGATCGACCTCTACGGAAGCCATTTATAAAATCTGGTAAGCCGACATTATTCTCCAGCAGCCATTCCCATCTTGCAAGCACCATGCGTTCCATCACCTTAACGATGCAACTGGATAGGGCAATGGGTCTATAAGAAGACAACTCGTGTGAACACTTGCCTGGTTTCAGTAAGGCCACTATGCGGCTGCACTTCTAACTTTCTGGGACTGTCGCTGTTTCCCACGTAGAGTTGTAGAACGACAAGAGAGCCTGCCTTGCTTCCTGGCTGAGGTGATATAGAGCCGAATAAGTAATTCCGTCAGGCCCTGGTGCGGACGACCGTTCGGACGTAGAAATCGCAGTGTCGAGTTCGTGCATTGTGAATGGTAAGTCGAGGCGATCGTCGCTGGATGGCGGTGAAGCTAAATACGAAGGTTATATCGATGAGGAGGACATACCTACGAGTAAGTGGCAGTAATCATCTGCAACCTCTACTTCAGGTCGACCTTGCTTTTGAGCCAAAGATCAGAAAAAGAACAACTGTTGAGTGGGCGTCTTAAGGCTTCGGACAGTTTGCCATATTCGAGACAGGGTTTTTCTGGGATCAAGATAGCTACAAAATACCCTCCACCATTGCCTGTCGAGCTTATCGAGGTGTCGCAATACATGTCGTTGTGCTTGGCGTGCTGAAGATAGGTCAGATGGTGATTTCGTCCTCCTGTATTTTCTTTCTGCCCGGCGACGAATTGCACGAAGGTATTCATATTGTGCGTCAAGTTGTGATCTTGGTAGCGACACATTCACAAGTTTCGTATGCGTTGTTAAGGCTGATGCAATTAGGCGTTCTATTTCAGATATAGATTGAATGTTCCCGCACTGAGCATTTACAGAAGCTTGGAATCCTGGCCAGTCTACGCTTTTCACAGGCCGGGGAGACGAACGACGGAATCCTTTTAGCTGTATATATGTAGGAAGATGGTCACTTTCATGTGTTTCAACCTCTACAAACCTACAGGTGGTAGGCAAAAGACTTCTGCTCACAAAACACACGTCTAGACAGCTGCTGTACGATGCACCGCGGAGGTAAGTAGGTGAGCCATCGTTAATAGACATAAGGCCCTGGTTGAGCACAAAATCGGCAATGTCCCTGCCGCGGGTGTTCATTGAGGCAGAACCCCACATGGGATGATGTGCATTAAAATCCCCAACTAATACATGTGGTCCAGGGTAAGCTTGGAGAACAGACAAGAGATGGGGACAAACCACGTGGCTTCTAGGAGGAATGTATCCACCAATGATTGATATTGAACGTCGCTTGTGCTTTATAGATAGGCAAATATAGTCGTTAGAAGCATGAGGAGCCACGGCATGTCTCACGTACGCTAAATCTTGACGTACGCATATAATTACTTTGCTCGCATTTCGATCATCACGCGATCACAATGTGACGTATCCGGAAATACGAAACGACGACATCATATTCGGGTCACATTATACAACCAACGGAAATTTGTATTTAAACATCCGTTGTCGAAAGTCAGACAATCGGCTTCGCAAACCTCGTGCGTTCCACTGCATTATAGCAGAGGTGCGCACACGTTCATCGTAGAAATTCGCCATATTGTTTACGAAAGGGTCAGCAGTAGCGGTTCCAGCAGGTTGAGGATCTGCACTGCTGTTTTCGCTCCTGGTGTGTGTAGCTCGTTGAGAATCGCACGAATAGATTTTAGTAGATGCTTCAGCATAGTTTGGCTCTTCTCAGTGTCTTGCCTATCATTTTCCGCCCTCTTTGAAGTTGCAGCCCATGATGTGGTCTTTTATATTACTCCGGTCCATAGCGAAGGCCACTCAGTATCTGAAGCATCGGCGTGCAACGCGGGCGTTGGTCCACTTTCTGCATCCCTGGGACGTGGTGCGTACAACATGGGTGTAGCGGCCTGATAATGCGCACGTGTATGTTCATCTGTTGCTGATGGTGATGCATCACTCCCATGTCAACTATGCTTTCGCTGGTGCCTACGTTTTGGACGACGTCTGTGTCGGCGGATCGACGTGACTGCCTCTCTGTGTGTCGAGTTGTCTCTGACCATCTTCCGCAGGACGCGCGTTTCTTCTTTGATTTTTGGGCACTCCTTCGACGTTGCTTCTTGTGCACCAGAGCAGTTTGGGCATTTCAATGGAACAGCAGTATCGCAGTTTTCCATCTTATGAGACCCACCGCACCACTGGCAAGTTGTCTCACTTTTGCACACTGTGCTGACGTGTCCCAACTTGCAGCACTTGTGACACTGCAAAGGCCGTGGCACGTAAGGGCACACGGGATTTCTCACGTATCCAACCTTCACGCTAGGAGACAGAGTCTCAGAATCAAATACTAGTTTGATGCAGCGAGACTGCCCGAAGCGGCGTACGGTCATGATTTTGACTGTCGACGTCACAAGAGTCTGCAGGTCAGCGTCTGTGATGTCGGCGTCGACGTCATTTATCACGCCAGTCGTTGTTCCTTTCCCGTGAGCGAGAAACGCGCGAACTGAAATACTTCCGAGCTGCGTGACGGCCTTCAGTCTGTCAAGAATGGTTTTGTTTGTCATATCAACTGACAATATGTTTTTCCTGCTATTTATGCGAATTTCATTCACTTCAGCAGGTGCTATATACTCGCTCGAAATAATTTGGCAATGACTGCCTGTTTAGTGAGTTCAGGTTGTCTGATGTAGACATGGGTACATACGAGATGGTGAAACATCGCTTGCCTTTGTCTAGCGCCGGTTGTGGCTCCGCCGTTGATGCCGTCCTGCGAAGCTTCCTTTTCAACCGGCGGGTATGGAATGTCCTGAAGTCGGCTTCCGATTCCATCTCTTCCACTGATGAGCTCTCGGTAGAATCATCACAAGGAGCAGATGCGCCAACGCGGTCACCCACATTCGGTCCAGCCTTATGCAAACGGCTAGGGCCCACTGTCTCGTTGGATGGATGGTCCCACATCCCGGGGGGTGACGTCTTCCGTTCCGCTTGTTCAGAGAAAGTCAGGAATTCTGACAGTTTAAGAAAAAACGATAGTTGTTCAAGGCAGAATTATGCCCGAACGCAATTCTTCTTCCTCCGTCCTCAAGAAGGAGTGTTTATGAACAGCTTTTATACAATGGAAAGCGAGCTGATTAGCCTGTAATTCTTCAAGTCTTTGGGATCTCCTTTCTTATGTATTAAGATAATTTCAGCATTTTTCCAAGACTCTGGTACTTTTCCCGTCAGGAGACACCTCGTAAACAGGGTGGCTAGTTTTTCTTACACAATCTGTCCTCCATCTTTCAGCAGATCTGATGTTACCTGATGCTCTGCAAAACTTTTCTGACTTCTTCTATCATTACTGGTGGGGTGTCATCTGGTTTACTGCTAGTTCTTATAGTATTAAGGTCCTGGTTGGTCCGACTACTGTACAAATCTCTGTAAAACTCCTCCGCTATTTTAACTATTCTATTCATATTGGTAGTTATTTTGCCTTCTTTGTCCCTTAGTGCATACATCCGATTTTTGCCTATCCCAAGTTTCCTCTTCACTGCTTTGACGCTTCCTCCGTTTTTCAGAGTGTGTTCGATTCTCTCCGTGTTATACCTTCTTACATCGCATACCTTACGCCTATTAATTAACTTTGAAAGCTCGGCCAGTTCTATTTTGTCTGTTTTACTTGAGACTTTCATGATTTGACGCTTCTCAATGAGATAATTAGTTTCCTGGGAAAGCTTGCCAGTGTCCTGTCTAACTAACGTGCCTCCAACTTCCACTGCACACTCCGTAATGATACTCGTCAGATTACCATTCATTGTATCTACGCTAAGGTTGGTTTTCCGCACTAAGAGCCGAGTACCTGTTCTGAAGCGAGACTCTGAATTTCTGTACTTTACTCTCAGTGATAGCTCATTGATTGGCTTCTTGAGTATCAGTTTCTGTTATTCCTTTTCAAGTCTAGACGAATTCGAGACCGTACCATTCTATGGTCACTGCATCGTACCTTGCCAACCACTTCCACATCCTGCAGGATGTCTGCGTGCGCACTCCTTATAAGGTCTATTTCGTTCTTATTTTCGCCATCAGGGCTCCTCCATGTCCAATTGCGGTTTCTTCGTTTTCGGTAGAAGCTATTTGAAATCCGTAAATTATTGACTCGGCGAATTCTACTAGTAGCTCTACTCTGGCGTTCCTAGTACCGATGCCATAATCTCGTACTTCCTTGTCTCCAGCCCGCTTTTTCCCTACATTTGCATTAAGGTCTCCCGTCAGTATAGGATGCTTTTTTACCTTACTTATTGCCGATTCCACATCTTCCTAGAAGCTTTCAACTAAATAGTCACCATGGCTGCTTGTAGGCGCGTAAGCCTGTACTACCTTCATCTTGTATCCCTTAATGTATTTAATTACGATACCTACCGCCCTTTCATTAATGCTATATATTCCTATATGTTGCCAGCTATCTTCTTTGTGCATTATAGGCCCCACTCCAAGTTCTCTTCTGTCAGCCAAGGCCCGATAGCAAAGGACGTGCCCATTCTGTAGCATCGTATAGGCCTCATCTGCCCTCCTAACCTCACTGAGCCCCATTATATCCCATTTAACACCCTCTAGCTCCTCGAATGGTACAGCTAGACATCCCTCACTAGATTAGGTTCTAGCGTTAAGCATTGCCAACTTCAGGTTGCAATGGCGGCCTGTGCGGATCCAGAGATTCTTAGCACCCTCTGCTGCGTTGCAGATCTGACCTCCGCCATGGTCAGTTGCTTCGCAGCTGCTGGGGACTGAGGACCGTGAGTTAATTGACGTATGCCTATGGGAGGTAGTGGCCAGATGCTGCATCAGGGTGGCCAATCTTTCTCTGGTGAGGGAGTGCGTTCCCGGGAGTGGTTACCCCTGAGGCCTCACTCCAGGCCTCCTAATGCTGTTCCATCACGACGCCGATTTTTTTAATCCGGTATAGAACTGCGCGGCATCGGGATTTGAACCACGGACCTTTTGCATGCGAGGCGGATGCTCTAACCACTACGCCATCGCCACATCCTTCCCGCATCGCCGCATATAACAACACAGTAGTGAATAAACAGTCGGAACTATTGTACGTAATCGTAGTTCAAACACGTTTCTTTTTGGTTTCTTGGCTGGAAATAACCAGATTGCCAAACGCATCTCACGTGTAAGAATCGAGCGGATAAACTACGACAAATTTGGAGTTTCCCGACCAAGACACGTCATGCTGGCAGGCTCGAGCCGTTGCTTGAGAGAACACACGTCTCCCCCCCCCCCCCCCGTCATAGCCACGTCGTGGTCTCTACAGCCGAAGCGTCGCGGCTGCTCTCCCCCCCCCCCCCGTCAGCGGCCGAAGTACGAACTGCCTCAGTGTTGTATTTATTTTCTCTTTCCCGTCTCCCTCTCCTCCTGTTTTTCTCCTTCACTCACGTCGAAACTGCCTTGTATCTCTGACGGTCCGTGTAAGCCGGCCAGCGCCTCCTACTAACAATACTCACTCTAAACAAACGAGGATCCCTCGTTTTGTCAGACACACCGCTGGTAACATCCCGCTGCGGGTGGTGGAGAGATTATCGCCCCGCATAGACTACACTCTTCCTTCCTGCGTCATAGTGACTGGATTACGAAGCAGTGATATAGCAGGAATAACATGACGCGGTGCCTTTCACGCGAGAGCGTTAAAGAGCTCGCTTCGCAGAAACTCCGGCGTCGGCGTTGGCGATTGCGAGTAAAAAATCGCAATCGCCGATGATTGATTGATATGTGGGGTTTAACGTCTCAATACCATCATATGATTATGAGAGATGCCGTAGTGGAGGGCTCCGGAAATTTTGACCACCTGGGGTTCTTAAACGTGCACCCAAATCTCAGCACATGGGCCTACAACATTTCCGCCTCCATCGGAAATAGAGCCGCCGCAGCCGGGATTTGATTCCACGACCTGCGGGCAGCAGCCGAATGTACTTAGCGACTAGACCGCCGCGGCGGGGCTTACGCTCGCTTTCTTCTTTCTCATTCAGGCATCATTTCCACAGGTGTTTACACTCCCCCCCCCCCCCCCTTAGCACTTGTACATTTCCTCCCCGTCCATCCTCTCGCAATACCGATGCAGGCAGCTTCTGCTTGCTAGTGCCTTTATTAACAAAATTGACTGCTCGCGCTGCAGAACCGCTCACGAGAACGAGGCAAAATCGAGAACGAGGCAAATAAAATAAACAATAAAAAAGACTCTGGTTTAGAGTGGGGGTTGAAGCCGGCTCGTTTACGTGCCAAGCGGATCTACTAACACACGGCCACACGTCTTTTGCGAATACTTTGAAGTGTGGCAGCTTGGGTTAGTTGGTATGACATGACAATAGTTATAGCACGAGAACAAAACGACGACACAGAGACAAGAAGGGCTGTCTTTCGTGTCCTTTTTGTCTTTGTGTCATCGTTTTGTTCTCACGCTATAACTCTCGTCGTTTTGCGAATACGTTGAAAACAACTTCATCTGCTTGGAAAGGCAGTGAGAATGACACATGCTTTACAAACACACGTGCTCTGTTTACATTCTTCACAATACAACATGAAATATTTCAGTAATATTGCGTGGTACAAGCGCCAATTGCGATCGGGCGTCAGAACATGTGGTTATCACAATGACTTCGTGGTTTAAAGCCGGCAACCAACTACAAAAGGCACGCACGCTACTGCGCCTGTTTCCCTACTAAGGCCGCGTATTGTGTGCATAGCGAGTTCGAAAAGGTTTGATACACATAGCTGTTCGCGGTGCGCACTATAGGAACAGGCTATGGCTATCGCGTTCAGCTCCTGAAGGTGTAGTTTTATGCTCCCCTACTTTTTGTCAAGATTGATAATGACACTCATTCCGAGCTTTACATTGTGCAACAGAAAAATTAATATCAACTTAAGCCGGAGGAAGACGAACACTTGTATGATAGTACGATAATTTACTCTCTTTAACGTCGTGACTAGTATACATATATATATATATATATATATATATATATATATATATATATATATATATATATATATATATATATATATATATATATATATATATATATATATATATATATATATACATATATCTACCGTGTGTTCCACCACTTGATTGGTAGCTTGTGTCAAATGCTGTTCTTTATTCATCACTGATTACTTCTTCATTCGTCACGCATTGTACAACATGCCTAAAATGAATCAGTGTTGGTAAATGGGCAATCACGCGCAGGCACTGTTCTGCATGGAACCCCCCCCCCCCCCCCCGCCCCCAAAAAAAATAAACTGCTGCCTGGATCATGGCTCATAGAAATTCAATTTTGTATATGCTCTAATTATATAGTTTCTGTGAATAAACACAACTGCCCAGGTGAAAAGAAGTCCGGCTTGCTTTTCTCCATCGCTGGCGGACCCGACCCCGAATCGTACTGCTTCCATTTGGAGGCACATCGGGCAGCCTTCATCACAGTTCGGAGCTTTACGAATGACTCTCTTCAACAAAAACGCGGAATGCTAAACGACCATGTTCTCATTCTCAGGTCAATCGAGAACGCTCAGTGGCTGAGGAGTGGATTGCGTGAGGGTACGGAACGGAGGCAACAGCAAAATATTCTACATTTTCTTCCCCAGAGGTCTTGTTTCTCGCTTTAGACGCGCCCTTGCACGCTTGGTCACACAGACGAAGCCCACTGAGTGAGCCAGATTTTGTTGTCTGTATAGAATTAGATGGCCGACATTATAGTGAACTAGAAGAACTAGTTCCCTACAGCCACATGCATAACTTCAGTTCTTTCTGATGAGACCATGTTGGGCCCTTGGCATGACACCAACAGTGCAACTGTGGTAACAAGAGCGGTTATAGCCTTTTTGGCAGCAACTGGAATATATGCGCAGCTATAACATTTTTCTCAGCTGGAAAGGATTGTATATACTCACCTCTCTATCTCAACATTGTCATCCATTACTCTTTCTTTTCCCGTCTCCCCTCCCCTAGTGTAGAGTAGCAGGCTAGAGTAAACTATAGCTTAGGCCAACTTCTTTACCTTTATGTAAATAAACCTGTATCTCTCTCTCTCTCTCTCTCTCTCTCAGTTTTTTCAGAGCGTTGGGTGCCGGGTGTGAGACGCATTATCGTATAGGTTGCCTCACCCAAACGTTCAACAATGACGCATACGTCAGCATAGTACGCCAAGAACTGTGCGATGACCATGCTTTTTCCCTGAGGTCAACTACTACACCAAGTTTTCAGGAACATAGTTCGCAGGACGGCGCTTGCTGGCGCATCTAGCCTTTGATGTGGTTTGGAACACTGACGTGCGTCTAGTATTAATGCTATTGGTCTGGGATGCTGGCAAGTTTCCTCAGTACGACAAAGGGCCCCGGCTACTGATTTATCAGTGGTCGTCAATGGAAGCATAGTGCGCAAAGTATGTTGAGGCGGGCATAGAGAAAGAAGAACAGACTATAGCATGTCATTTCGTGTTTAGCTGCGTTGAACGCGTTTGCTATACACGGCCAAATTTTGTCCCAGTTCTTATGATCACAGCGCATAGCTCCCGACGCTACCCAACAAGAGCAAAAAGTCGTTACGCTAGAAGGCCCCAAACAATTAGTAGGAAGCACATGCAGTCATCGCAGTGCGGCAGACATCCATACATACATTTCTCACACAAAACAAAAGCCCTCTCTACGCTTCTTTCAGCAAGTGATTGTGCAATGGTAATTCCTTTTCGTTTTTATAGCCGCTACGCTTGGGTTCCCGTTCAAATGTTACCTTCACTTGCACAATGCGCAAAATGATATTGGATGTATTATTACCTACTTTATCGATCATTCTTTCTTTTCTGCTTAAACAGACCAACGTGCGTGGTGCATTCTGCATCGTTTGTTCAAGCGTAACATAACTACCGAATCACGCCATGTCGTTCGAGGCGGTGGAGCATCGCATGTACAGCGAGTGCGGGGAGTGCAACGTAATTAGCTGTTCCCGTGTGGAGAGGATTTGGAGGAGGGCTAATAAGAGGGGCCGACTCAAACGTTCCCTGCTGCACGCGATGACACGCATACACGCGCACTCATCCTTTCTCTCTCGTCAGGATCCGATAAGCCCGTCATTGTCGCCTCGATGGCGAGAGTATATAGGCGTTGCTGTTTTGACCAGAGAGTTTTTTTTTTTTTTTGCGTAGCTGTAGCTGCTTTATACTAGCGTCATCATTTTTCTGTTTTCTGGCATTGACATTTGAAGACGCGTGTGCACACACCGAATTTTGCTGACAACAATTGTTTAGTGTCCGAAAAAGCTCGCCGGATTTCGTGCCGACCGGTTGTGCCTTCGCGATCTTTGATGACAGTGCTGCTCGGGCCGAATGGACTCGCCCTACGCCATCTCCTGACGCCGACAAGAGCTCTCGTCGAGTGGTGCCCCGCCCTCAGACTTCTGCGACCATTTCCATCTTTCCTATCTTCTCTTTACTTCCGTCGCTGCCTATCCCTGCTCCTCGCTCTCTCCTTGCTCTTTCTATATATACCTTTCAATCCTATCTTTTTAATTCCTCTTTACCCCCATTTTGTGAGGTACTGTTGAGGTGTCACACCCTGATGCAGACAGTTACGGGGATCTAATTCCTCTTCTTTTCCCTTCAAGAACCACATAAGTGTCTGGAAATGTTTATTTAGGTGAGAGGTAGCACAGGGTAGGACGGCTAAGAAAGTTTGAGCAAGAAAAGGAATCGTCATTCGTGAAAGAAAGGGAGATGGGTTGCAGTAGAGTGACAGTGCTTTATCTGCATAAACTTTAGCTTCCATTGCTTGTTCGGGCGTTCAGAAAACATTGCTTCGAAAACTTGGAAGGTCTACGGCAGTATGCGTCGATTGATATGTGGGGTTTAACGTCCCAAAACCACCATTAGATTACTAGAGACGCCGTAGTGGAGGGCTCCGGAAATTTTGACCACCCGGGGTTCTCTAACGTGCCCTCAAATCTGAGCACACGGGCCTACAACATTTCCGCCTCCATTGGAAATGCAGCCGTTGCAACCGGGATTCGAGCCCGCGACCTGCGGGTCAGCAGCCGAGTACCTTAGCCACTAGACCACCGTGGTGGGGCAATAAGCATATCGGAGCGCATGCGGAGACTTCATTGTTCTTCCTTTCTTTAAGTTATTTTTCAAATCAAATTGAATTGGCGAAAACAAAGGCAGCATGAAACGCATTACATAAGTACTCTCAGAAAGCATGGTATGCGAATTGTTGCTTAATGCAATCGTTGATGAAGGAAACTATGAATGCGTCTGTGTGCGTGAATTTTTCGCTTAGTCAGACGAGTTAGGGTGCAAAATAAGCGGTTGGAACTAACCTGTAGTTTTTTTTACACGCGGTAGAATGTGCGTGGAATGTGTGTATGTCGAAAGAGAAAAAGCTTGTGAAGAAGAATGGCAATGAATATGACAAAAGCATTGTTTAGTAAAAACTACATTAGGTAGTTTTCATAACTCTACAGCCACCTTTGTTATGTCCCTAAACAGAGCCGAGGCCGCCTCCTGAGGGTTAGCTTCCATCTTGTATTCATTGTTCGGGGGTGCATAGCGCAGAACTAACTACATGGACGTGCATATTAGAATTGATAAGAAATACCCGTAGAGTCAGTGTTGCTGAAACGTTGAGGACCTGCGTTGTTCTGCTTTTCCCGGAACAGTTGCATTCATGAACGCTATTGTCGAGAGGTTTTCCATGGGGCGAGAATGTTGCGCTAGCACTGTTTGCATGGCTTAGCGTGAAATTTGACGATTCTTTCAAAAAATCGAAGTTTTAAACTCGGAAACAAATTATAACTGCACTGGAGCCGGCATGACATTAACAACAACATTGTTAACGTTCGTTGTTTTTGATAAAGCTGACTCGAAAGCAGCTTCTGTTAAGCAAACCACTTCCAACAAAGTACGAGAGTTAAAGAATTTGTGAATGTCACGCTCCCGCTCTTGCTTCATGGCAATGTCCTGATGACGTCACTTCCAAAAAACAGCTTACATCTAGATGGTTGAACCGAGGATAAACTGAGTTTGAGTTTTCTTTTTTTTATTATTTGCTGCATATCAGTGCGAGTCACAGTAATTTATCCCTGATGGTTATCTTTATATTGTTGTTGTAGCTGGTGATGATCTCTTCGCTATTAGCTGGCAAACTAGTGAACGAATAGGCGTTGTAAGCCTTGTACGTTACATATTTATCCCTATGTTACAGGCACCACGTCGGGTTAACGTCAGTTGTACGCTGAAGTGCCATCCACTGAAGTTGGTCGACTTACCACCAGCCAGAGCTACTATCCTCGCAAGCACAATCACTACAAATCAGCTTACCGCTTCTGCTGTAGGCATCATTACACAAATGTAAAGAACTGGTTATATAAAGCATATATTCGACTGCTGGATGCGTACCTTTGCACTGATCTTTAGCTTCATTTCGTAACGTTTTGCTCAATAAAATAATTACCCCGCAGTCACCTTCCCTTGGCATGCTTCACATAATACTGATTCGGAAGGTGCGTGGGATTTGATGAATTTCGTCTTACATCTTTCACACCTCCTCCAACTTTTCCTGGTCGAGGGTAGCACAGCAGTGCCTCAGACTTATTCCACTTGCTTCTCAGTTTTAATTTCTTCGTTTTCAAGAAAGTTCATTAAAGAACACAAAAGCATATACATTAAAGATGAGTTGCCCAAATGGCTGTAATTATCTCGTGCACATTCTAACACAAGTTCTCTTCTTTGTTTCTTGATCGCGCATACGGGGAACTTGAATTCCGGCTGGCTCAACATGCACACGCATCATGGCTCCACAAACGCAGAGACCATAGAGCTAAAGCTGCAGCCTTTACCCTGGAGATTATTGGTGCATGTACTGCCTGCTATAAATTGAATTACTCCGCTTTATCCTATCACTTTATACATTTCTACGTTCGCATACTACTAGGTGGCTAGTTTTAATAGACGTGTAAAGGAAGGAACGTACGGGCAATGAACAATATTTTCGTTCTTGACACTCCCATTCGGCAGGAGACGGCAACGACAGAAAAAAAGTAACAGAGATGGCGCGAGACTTCGACGAGTTGAGTGCAAAACGACGTGCCGTCCGTAATACCATCTGTGTTAACCCGACACGTCATAAATATGCACGCAAACGTGGAGCAACGGTTAAGCCAGGCATAAGGAATAATGCAAAACGAGACCACGACCTCGAATAAGGCGTTGAGCGAATAAGGCGTTGAGCTGTCGATTTACAGAGGACGCGGTTCGATTCTCGGCCTTGGGGGCCACAGTTCCATGAGCCCGTCAACTGCAAAACATGCCCATGCACTTGGACCTCGGTAAATGGTAAAGAAACCCAAGTGGCCGAAACCCATCTTCAGTCCCCGGCTTCGGCATGCCTCGAAGCATATTGTGCACTGTTGGCATGCAAAGCTTCCGAATTGAGGCTCTCCACGTTCTTACGCTACCTTTTCAGTTTTACAATAAAATGAAGCAGCATAAATAATCCAAGCTGCTCCCTTCATTTCTCTTCGCCGTAATCACCAACAAAAAGCCACAGTCCCCCATTGCAACACAGTAACATATGCCCAATGATATCTCCCAAGAACTTGTAATGAATGGAATTCCCTGGCTGCATCAATAACAAGCATCAATGAACCCATCCAATTTAAAAATGTCCTTAAAACACTGATTACCTAATTACCCTCTGTATGTTTGTTGAAGTTTATTTGTAATGCTTTGTGCCTTCACCATGTAATAAAAATAAACTCAGTGTTATCATTTGCTTTATTATGATGTGAGTTGTTAGGAGTAATAATCTTTGTACGCCAATTATTGACATTTTTATGCCATTTGTTTTGTATTCCTTGTTTTTTTTTCATTGTTGTGCATGCTCTTCCCCTCTGAAATGTACTGTGTACCCTGAGGGTAAAATAAAAATAAATAAATTAGGTTCAATAGCTCCTACGTTCGCAAATAGCTCTTCCAAGTGTGCGTTTCATTTTTGTTTTGATCCGCTTCTTTTTTTAGTTATTTGAACAACAGGCTTGATCTCATTAAGATGTATGCTATACAGTTGGTTCTATAAATTTCCTTCGGTCCCACAAACAACACTTTCTTTAGTCTGTACGTAAATGTGTGCTCCTACATCATCTTGGCCCTGATATGCGAGAGGTATCTCCGAAACGTCGTACGCTTCACTTCGACAATTAGCAGTGCGCCGCTATAGACCCGACTCCACCAAGGGGCCCGGTCGCTTAAGCGGTTCCACAACAGCTCAGCCTACGGACCTCAAAATCTCCGTCAAAACTGTGAGTAATAATCTAAATTTCCTCGCATGGTTTTATGAGGCTTCGGAGCACTTCGAGCACACGGTTTAGCCACCCAAATCAGTTACAACTTGAGAAATTAACGACTCATACTTCCGTTAGGACTAACAACAGCAACCACTGGCTCCACTTCCATTAATTTGGGAATTCCGCAACAAAAAGCTACTACGCACCTCTAAAACCACCCTAGATTCTTCTTGGGACGTTCAGGAGCCTCGCCGCTACAATCTTATTTTGAATCTGCGGGAAAAAACGGTTTTCCTTCACCGAAAATCAACTTTGGGTAACACGTGTATCCGCCCTATGGGGGCTGCCATGTTGACAGGGGACTTTAGCACCTGCTGCCCCCTCGAGCTCAAAGATTGAATGAAAAAGCAAAAGATCACAACAAATATTGGTAACATTTAAAAATCATGCAGAAGGAAGATTTCGGGCTCTGAGCTCAATCTTACCAGTTTCTGACCAGCGAAAACAAACCCACAAGCAATTTTTCCCACCTTATGACCATATGGGGGCCGCCATCTTGTGTGGGACCAAGCCACTTTGAGGACAACGAGCCATATCTCGGCTTTTACACACCCCTGGACAACAAATCAGGTCTCAATTGAGTCGTTAAAATCCGGAGATACCCGTAGAAAAAACCGCGAGCGCCCTATTCAACTGAGAGCGTCAAAAGAGACTTATTCAGAAGACACACTCAGTGTTGCCGGACTGCTGTCACTGCTTGCACTGGGTCTAGCGAAAGAGCTTCCACAGCGAATTAAGCCCACCGGAACTGCTCCTCCACCTCTTAGCCAATAAACACAGATTATTCCAACTGCGGGAGCGAGAGCGGCCGCGTCAGCAGCACGGGCAAGTAAGCTCTGCACATACCTACCTATATCTTTAGCAATTTTGGTCTTAGGAGAGTCAGAGTGGTGTCTATTTGTTCGTGAAGATACAAGGAGTTCAACCGCTACAAATACTGCTATAACACACAAAAATTTTAAATTTTAGAAGCAGAAAACCGTGTGAATCTGTAAAAACGACAACAGTCGAACCACGTGCCCGGTGCCATGCAGTTCCCAACCGGGAGAAAAAAAACAAAAAAACCGCGTGTTGATAGAACTGCATTAAGAGGCCTGAGGTGCGGCCTCACCCGTAACCACCACCGGAAACGCACTCCCTCACCAGAGAAGGATTGGCCACCCTGGTGCAGTATCTGGCCACTACCTCCCACATGCATACACCAAATAACTCACGGCCCTCAGTCCTCAGCAGCTGCGAAGCAACAGACTACGGCGGCGGTCAGATCTGCAACGCAGCAGATGGTGCTAAGCATCTCTGGACTACAGGCCGCCATTGGAACCTGAACTTGGCAACGTTTAACGCTAGAACCTTATTTAGTGAGGGAAGTCTAGCTGTACTATTCGAGGAGCTAGAGGGTGTTAAATGGGATATAATAGGGCTCAGTGAGGTTAGGAGGACAGATGAGGCCTATACGGTGCTACAGAATGGGCACGTCCTTTGCTATCGGGGCTTGGCAGACAGAAGAGAACTGGGAGTGGGGCTCCTAATTCACAGAAACATAGCTGGCAACATAGAGGAATATTATAGCATTAATGAAAGGGTGGTGGGTATTGTAATTAAACTGAACAAAAGACACAAGATGAAGGTAGTACAGGCTTACGCGCCTACATCCAGCCATGATGACGCTTCAGTTGAAAGCTTCTATGAAGACGTGGAATCGGCAATGAGTAAGGTAAAAACATAGTATACTATAGTGATGGGCGACTTTAATGCAAAAGTAGGGAAGAAGCAGGCTGGAGACCAGGCAGTAGGAGATTATGGCATCGGCACTAGAAACGCCAGAGGAGAGCTACTAGTAGAATTCGCAGACGCAATAATTTGCGGATTCAGAATACTTTCTACCGAAAACGAGAAAACCGCAAGTGGACATGGAGGAGCCCTAATGGCGAAAATAAGAACAAAATAGACTTTATAATGACTGCACCCCCAGGAATTGTGCAGGATGTGGAAGTGGTTGGCAAGGTACGATGCAGTGACCATAGAATGGTATGGTCTCGAATTCGCCTAGACTTGAAGAAGGAACGACAGAAACTGATACGCATGAATCCAATCAATGAGCTAGCACTGAGAGCGAAAGTACAGGAATTCAGAGTGTCACTGCAAAACAGGTAGTCGGCTCTTGGTGAGGAGACCAACCTTAGCGTAGATACAATGATTGATAATCTGACGAGTATCATTACGGAGTGTGCAGTGGACGTTGGAGGCAGGGTAGTTAAACAGGACACTGGCAAGCTTTCCCAGGAAACGAAGAACCAAATTAAGAAGCGTCAAATCATGGAAGTGTCAAGTACAACAGACGAAATAGAACTGGGAGAGCTTTCGAAGTTGATTAATAGACGTAAAGTATGCGATGTAAGAAGGTATAACATGGAGAGATTTGAACACGCTCTGAAAAACGGAGGAAGCTTCAAAGCAATGAAGAGAAAACTTGGGATAGGCAAAAGTCGGATGTATGCACTAAGGTACAAAGAAGGCAAAATAACTACCAATATGGATAGGATAGTTAAAATAGCCGAGGAGTTTTACAGAAATCCGTACAGTAGCCGAGACAACCACGACCTTAATACTATAAGAACTAGCAGTAACCCAGATGACACCCCACCAGTAATGATAGAAGAAGTCAGAAAAGCTTTGGAGAGCATGCAAAGAGGCAAAGCTGCTGGTGAGGATCAGGTAATATCAGATCTGCTGAAAGATGGAGGACAGATTGTGTTAGAAAAACTAGCCACCCTGTTTACGAGGTGTCTCCTGACGGGAAGGGTACCAGAGTCTTGGAAGAACGCTAACATCATCTTAATACATAAAAAAGGAGATGACAAGGACTTGAACAAATACTGGCCGATCAACTTGCTCTTTGTAGTGTACAAGCTATTTACAAAGGTAATTGCTAACAGAGTAAAGAAAACATTAGAATTCAATCAACCAAAGGAACAAGCAGGATTTCGAACAGGCTACTCAACAATTGACCACATTCATACTATCAATCAGGTAATAGAGAAATGCTCAGTGTATAACCAACCACTATACATAGCCTTCATAGATTACGGGAAGTGTTTGATTCAGTAGAAATATCAGCCGTCATGCAGACACTGCGGAATCAAGGCGTAGAGGAAGTTTATTAACATTCTGGAAGAAATCTACAGGGGATCAACTGCTACCATAGTGCTTCATAAAGAAAGCAACAGAATACCAATCAAGAATGGTGTAAGGCAGGGGGACACAATCTCCCCAATGCTATTTACCGCGTGCTTACAGGAGGTTTTGAGAAGCCTAGAATAAGAACAGATAGGGATAAGAGCTAATTGAGAATACCTCAGTAACCTGCGCTTCGCTGATGACATTGCATTGCTGAGTAACTCAGGAGACGAACTGCAACTCATGATTACGGAGTTACATAAGGAGAGCAGAAAGGTGGGTCTTAAAATTAATCTGCAGAAAACGAAAGTAATGTACAACAACCTCGGAAAGGAACAGCGCTTGGAGATAGGTAATACTGCACTTGAAGTTGTAAAAGACTATGTCTACTTAGGGCAGGTAATAACCGCAGAGCCTAACCACGAGATTGAAGTAACTAGAAGAATAAGAATGGGGTGGAGCACATTCGGCAAGCACTCTCAAATTATGACAGGTAGATTGTCATTATCCCTTAAGAGGAAGGTATATAACAGCTTTATCTTGCCGGTACATAGCTACGGAGCAGAAACCTGGAGACTCACAAAGAGGGTTCAGCTTAAATTGAGGACGACACAGCGAGCAACGGAAAGAAAAATGGTAGGTGTAACCTTGAGAGACAAGAAGAAAGCGGAGTGGATTAGGGGACAAACGGGGGTTAAGGATATCATAGTTGAAATAAAGAAGAGGAAATGAACATGGGCCGGGCATGTAGCGCGTAGACAGGATAGCCGCTGGTCATTATGAGTAACTAACTGGATTCCCAGAGAAGGAAAGCGGGTTAGGGGGAAACAGAAGGTTAGGTGGGCAGATGAAATTGAGAAGTTTGCGGGTATAAATGGCAGCAGCAAGCACAGGACCAGGTTAACTGGCGGAACATGGGAGAGGCCTTTGTCCTGCAGTGGACGCAGCCAGGCTTATGATGATGATGATGATGCTATAGACCCAAATATTTTTCTGTCACGCTGGTATTTAGTGCAAGGGTAGGTAATCTTGATCATGTGTATCATTCACCGGTGCCTCCGGAAAAGAGGCTGCAAATTCGATTACGGCACAGACGATGGCAGCCGAGCAGTGACGGCAAGCATAAATAAAGCACAAGTACAAAAGAGTTCACGAAGGTGTTCACAAATGAGCCCCTAAGCACGCGAAAATTATGTCGCAATCACCACACTCTAAACGCAAGTGTCATGTACGCAAAATAGAGCCCTTTATACAAACAAAAACACGAAAAACACGCAGCCTCCTTCTGTAACCATGTGGAAAATGTTATAGATAAATATACTCGTAGCTTTCTAGGATTAAAAAAAAACATTTTTATTCCGCAGTGACATTTTTAGAAATATCTCTCTGCTATAACTGAAGAAATCACAGCTAACACCATGCTTATTCGACGCAATGCCTTTATTGCCACCTTAAAACAGCGACCGGGTAACGAAATGGTACGACATCCTATGTGTGGGAGTCGATTGCGTATTGATCAATTGTGGTCAGACCAGTATTACCCTACTTACGACTACGTCAGCCGGCATGAACTGTATGTGCTTTCGTTGTTGTTGGGGTTTACCGTCCCAAACGCACCACACGATTATGAAAGACGCCGTAGTGGAGGGCTCCGGAAATTTCGACCACCTGGGGTTTTCTAACGTGCACCCAAATCTGAGCACACGGGCCTACAACATTTTCGCCTCCATCGGAAATACAGCCGCCGCAGCCGCGATATATTACCACGACCTGCGGGTCGGCAGACAAGTGCCTTAGCCACTAGAGCACCGTGGCGGGCACCATGATCACTAGGTAGCACTGAACAATGTTCAATATACTATCTCCAAGCTCAGCTAGTGGCTGTAGATGTTAGCTGATGATGGTGACGTAATTGCTAATGTTTGTTAATATTGAAAATTGAAATATGTGGTTACAGCCGCTACATTTACTGACCATGTCTCAAACTTATGATTGAGTGGAGCTCAAATTTCGACGGTATTCTTTCTTTTTTCTTTTCCACGTAAGAAATGCCACGAAATAAGAGAAAGCTTTTATCAATGAATGAATAAACTTTATCTGAAATCCGGCAGTGCCCTTCGGGCGGGGCGGAGGGGCAAGGGGATAAACCCTTGTTTTTTCCCACCCTCCGTCGATGATTAAGGCGGATCCTTAGGTGACCGCTTGAAGTCCTTGAGCGCGGGCGGCATCTTCGGCTTGCTGGACGGCCCAAAGCTGATGGGCCAGCTCGTTGCTGCTGAGTGCCACCTAGCGGTGGCAGCGACGCTGATGCAGTTGATCCGCAGCAGTGACGGCAGTCGCGACGGCGGCCGGAGCCTGCCCCTGCGTGGTGGTAGCAGCAACAATTCGCCTCTGAATTCGTCCCTGTCTGGCGAAGTAGGCAGCGCATGTCTATTGTTGTTGTTTTTTCAGGCAGAGAACTCTTGTGAAGCGGAATGTTCTTCGCACCTTCGTAAGATGACACCCCGCAGCAGAGAAAGCCCGGACTCGCAACAAATCACCGGGCGGCCACTGCCAGTCGATGCGGCTGCTTGAAATTCTCGCCACGTATCGCGATGGTACACCACGATTCGGGGGTGCCGACCGACAGAACGCAGCTTGAACTTTAACCCCCGACACTGCACTCTGTGATAGGCACCAAGGAACTGCAGTCTTGTCTCGCACTCGTTCCCGCTCGTGTCTCCAATGGTAAAGCGCCTCCGATCAATCATTGCACGCGGGAAGCGTCTGCTCTAGCTCGAGACGTTACATATGGCGTGATTGTGTCTGTGGAGAGGAGACTTAATCCTGGAAGTCGCACCACTGTCTATCGGCATTCGGTCGCCAATATTATAGCGGCAGAGGTATGTGAGAATTGCGTTATACGCACCCGACAGTGGACCAGCGGGCGCGACGAAGCTTTTTGGGCCGCCTCAGCATTGTTGGTACCGACCGCCAGGGATACCAACGAAATGAAATTCTCGCTGAGCACATTGAGACGCTGAAGTGTCAATGCCCTTTTTGGCGCCTTTTCATCTTTAAGAATGCTTCCTGGGCGCACAAACTCAGCTGTGAACCACCTGCTCACAACTGAAAAAGAATATATTATGCTCGGGCAAGTCCATTTTGCTGTGCCTACTCGCTAGGCTGTCTGTTCTGGCGCTACCATCAGATCTCGTAAACTGCATTGCCGGGTGCCTATTTCGGACATTCAAGGGCGTCTCGGAAGATTCACGTGCGCCGTTTCGCCTAGCTAAGACGCGTACGAAATGCGCATCTTATTTGCAACGCCACATTGATAATATTACGTAGCGATCACCACGCATTGATTCACACTCGGGCACTGCGATGCAGCGGTCAGTTTATACCAAACGAAAACAATGTGGCACTGCGTTTTGAAGACAGACGGCCCCTCACATAAAGAAATTACTCAGACTATGGCCTGAGAGGCACCTTCAGAACATTTGCTGGCAGACTTCTTAGTGGAGACCGGGCTGGATAAGCACCTGTGACAGACAGCCAGGGGTGTACATATATGAAATGATGTGTTAGTGCATATACTGACAGTCTAAAAGAAAGGTGTGCGTGTGAACATATGATGACTGAGTGAACTGCTGCAAAAAAAGTGTAAGTACATTGGCATGATGTTTCAACTAGTTTCAGTGGGCTATTATGTTTTTGTTCATTATTGAGTACCGTTCAGTATTATTATTTCATTTTTTTTTCACTGCAGAGCTTATTGATATGGAGTAGCCGAGGCAATATGGACCTCAACCTTTCCCCAGCAAAAAAGTTGCAACAAAAAAGAACAGAACATAAGACTTCTATGTGCGGCAATCCTTTTAGCGAAAGGGTAACTGATAATCACCCGTTTGTAGCTCCAAATAACGTGGAAATACACGCAATATCTCCAAAAAACTTTCTGGTTAAAAAAAAATCCTCCTGGTCTCCAGAAATTAAAGCCACGACCAGGACCAGTTGGTCTTCAGCTAGAAGCTTTCATGCTCGAGAAATCCGTATCGGTTGCCTCATGTTACGGAATACGTGAGATAATCCTGTTTGTCCTTGAAGCATCTTCGGCCGAGCATTGAATTCTTGTTTTCCTAATTTTCAGAACATACTTCGCAAAAAAAAACTTCATAAATCAATATTCATGGGTAAAGTTGAGAGTTATGTTGGATACCTTGATACAGAAACTCAAGTTTACTTAGGATTGGAGTTGTCCCAATCACAAAAGCCAGTGGTACTGTCCCAACGCCATACGTGACTACTGGACGAGTGTGGCGCTGGACACTGGGATACTGGCACGCTGCACGAGGCACGTTGGCACATTGCACACTGGGACACCCATTAATGGACAAACTCAGGCTTTTAAACGGTTTTTACAAATTTTGGTCATGCTCACGTTGTAATAAAGGGTGCAACATGAGCGCACCAAAAAAGTAAAAAAGAAAAATCTAAAAAAGGGAGTGAGCCGGAGTCGAACACACTTTGAGTCCCACAGGCTACCCACTGGAATACACGTGAAAGACGAGAATGATCTATTTTTCTTTCATCCTAAAACTAATTCAGGTATCTGATATCTACTTTTTCTCGCTTATCAACGCAGAGTTTCGTCACTTCTTGCTTGCGTCAAGCTAACAGGTGATTGTTAGCTTATTTCTTATGGGTTGCCTTGGTTTACATATATCTGGAACGTATTGCCACAAAGCTTGTTAGCGTAACCACACATGTGTTACGGCAATCGCAATGGCTCGCTATGCGGTTAGTCACACCTATGTAAAAAACAGGGTGCATCTGAATTGCTCACTGAACACTGAAGATTTGATCACTCGTTCGGAAGTATTTTCTGTCTTCCTCGTTTACGTTCCGCGTACGACAGCCGCAGCAGTTCACTCTAGCCGAAACGAGCATTAGGCTTAGAGCCGTACTTGGTGTGCTATTGTCGCTGTGAAGATCGTAGATATTCAGTTAGAAAGAGTCTAATAACCATTGAAATGTAGTTGAAAACCACTGAAGTGTCCTCGAAAGACGATAGTCTTGCGTCTGGAGAGAGTAAAAAAAAACGTTTGTTTGATGTTCTGCGCAAGAAAATCTGTGAATGGTATTCTAGAGGCGCTGCGTTAGAGTGCCTCGAGCATGTAGCGGAGGAGAACGAGCGCATTGAGGCATGTTATACACAAGCGCCATCTGGCAGTTATCTTCGAAAACGAAGGCGTGCGCGCCCGAGGAGGAAGTTGCGCGCCTGTCTCAGAGGTGATAAGGTGTAGAACGCAAAGCAACGGGCAGGTGCCACCACCATGTCGTCGTAGCAAAGCGCTGGGAGCAGTTACCTTTTTGAGCATCGCGTTCCAATGTCAGCGCAGCGCGATAAACGCCACAGTCCTTAGAGTTACTTGTGTGTACCTCTTCTAGTATAAAGGCACGCATACAGAACATCGACATGCTATTATGGCCCCTTAGATATGCGCAATAATTGCTTTTTAATTGAGAATCGCACAACTATGTATGCTTAACCTTGAGCAATATTGGTGGGCGCTGCGGATGGGGTCGGCCAGTTGTTGCCGTTTGAGGTATCATAAGAATGAACAGACAAATGCACAGACAGACAGTCAGGCAGACAGACCAAAATTTTTCCGTTGGAGGTCCCCAAGAAAGACTATGGTCTTTAAAACACCAAGATTGGGCACTGCAGCAGCTAACTGCTGCCGGAGATGTGCGGCTTTCTGCGGTACGAGCGGGGACAACTCACTGCTATATAGAAGGTTCGCCTTGATTATCACACTAATACTACTGTCATACTGTCTTGTGAATTACCAGTTCTATCGAAGCCATTTATAAAAGACATCAACGAAACTTGATCTCACGGAAAGCGCGTGCACCCGCACCAAGGGGGCAGGAGGAAGGGTGGGCAGGAGTCTTTTACCCCTAAATTCTCGCCTACCCAACTCTCTTCGCCCCCCCCCTCCCCAAGAGCAAGCATAGTCAAAACATGACGCATAAATGTTGTGCCTTCCTGTCCCCTGCAGAAACACAATTGTCGTAGGTGCCCCCCCCCCTTCCCCCCTCCGCAAAATCCTGGTGGCACCCCTGACCCGCGTGCTCGAAAGATGATTGCTTCAGCGTACTCGCACATCTATGTCTAACTAAAACTAAAGCTATGTATGTGTAGCACATAGATGAGAGTACCAACATAGTCGGTAAATTTTACGCTCGACATCTCGCAATTCGATATGAAGTCTTATAGAAAGGGCGCCGATTACGCCTAGTTTCTTCCAATGTGCCGCTAGCGTTCCCAGCGTGTGGTAGAGACAGTACAGCGTGACCCGTGCCTCCTAGCCCACTTTAAGACACTAAGCTACGATGTACAGTGTTCATGACCCAGGTGCGTTTCAGCACACTTTGCAGTCAGCCTCTAACCACAGAGGAAGCCTGGAAGACTGCAATCACCAGCTCGGAGCGGGAGGTCCAAATCAGGGCTGTCCAGGGGGCCCGCAGTTTGGGGGAGGGGTATGCCCTTCCTGTTCCTACGTGTGTGCGGCCCGCAGCAGACCCGCCCTCTTGAAGGGCATCGGCTCCTCAGGACAATTTGTGAACAAAGTTCGTTGACTGACTGACTGACTGACTGACTGACTGACTGACTGACTGGCAACGCTGTACAGCGTGTCCCAGTGGATCCCGGTGCCTGAAACCTACTGGGAGACACCGGAAACACAGTTTTTTTTCGATAGGAATTTTTTTGTTAGGATGATTTCTCTAAATGAATCGAATGAGTTCATTGCATAAACTAGCACTTGTTTCGTGTACGAATACAACCAATGAGCGAAGCTCCTTGAAAATGAGACGTAAAACGACTATGTGCCAGATCTCGCCACTGTCTTTCTTTGAGTAAATAGAGTCAGGAGTGGTTCGGGCCATAAAGTTTCCTAAAATTAACTAGTGGGGACTCTGGCACTGCGATGGTTCAGTGATCATGCGAGTGATGGGTAGTACACACATTTGCCTAGCTTCGTACTTGCGGGTGGCGAATTGTACTTGCAGCTTCGTTTACTACTATGTTTCGGTTTTGTTTTGAAAGAAAGATTCAACCCTTTCAAACTTCCTGACCCTATTTGGAAAGGTGTCGAAAAAATTAGGGTGGTGAAGCGTAATCGCTGAAAATTTGCTGATTTTTGTTTCGTGAGAAAAAAGCTCTAAGCCACATGAGCACACACGGAGCCAAAAGCAGGCCAGAAGTACGAAGATTAGACAAATATGTGTACTACCTATCATTCCCTAGCTCGCTGAAGCGCCGTGCTTGGCAGCTCCTATAGGCACTAGCGCCAGAGTTCCCTCTAGTGTATATTAGCAAACTTTATGGTTTGGGAAAGTGCATGCTGTGCTCAGTGGCGGGAACAACGGAGCGAGTGATACCCCTATGACACGTGGCAACTGAAGTGTACCTTGAGCGAGTACACTTCGACGCGAGTGTCGTTTGCGCGCTGTCACAGCAAAAAGTTCAGTGTCACTCGCTGCAAAGTATACATGACGCCAAGTTTGTTCGCCAACCTCCGTTCGCTGTGACGCAGTGCATCTGAAACAATATCGGGATTGCAATCCACAATACTATAGAACAGGTGGAGAGTACGTCAGGCGAAAGGCTGCCCCAGACAGCTTGATTGTACATCAGGGCGTACAGAAAACAAGATGCATCATCATCATGTATCATGCAAATCATCATTTATATCGCTTATCACCACCACCACCACCACCTTAGAGGGGCCCTGCAACACTTTATGAGCATGGTCAAAAAACGCTGTAGATCGGTAGTAGAGGCTCCCGAGAACACGCGAGCCAATTAATATAGCGCAGCATGCGGCCTAGAATTCACAAAAAAATTATGAAGCTCAGCTAAAAATTGCTTTTTCTTCTCTCAACGAATGACGAAGGGAACTCAAAAATCACTCGTAGAAAGCCACCTATCAGCCATTGGCTGATTAGAGCATGGTGCGCTTGGTTGTTACAGAGATCGCCGCGGGAGGCCGCGACTTGTCCACGCGTGCGCTTGCGATCACGCTAAAAAGGCCGGGCATTCGAAGAAAAGAAATATGAAGTGCACAAGGTCATGAGGCGCGCGTGACGTATTTTTGTTGCCCGTGTCCTCTCCCCCTGCTTAGCTTCCAGCGTTTTGGTCGGGACGAGAGCAGGGAGAATGCGATTGCAGCATGCGAAAAATCATTGTATCCCAGCTCGTACTGTATGCAGTCTTAATATTCTTGCAGTGCTGAATTCGTGAGGCAATAAGCTCTATGAGTAAATCTGTTCCATGGTTACTTAAAGAGTTTTTCACGGCCCTTTAAGTCCAACGGTAAGACAAGCATTCACATAAAGCAAAAAAACGAAATAAAAGATGTACGTAAATGCTCAGAAGCCGTATATTCTTAAGCAGCACAAAATTTTCCGTATCAGACAGGTAGTGATGCAGGCTTCCTGCTGTTTATTCATTTTTTGTGACTTCCGGGATTAAAGCGCGTTATCCAGGTGTTCACCTGCATGCCAAGAACACATACGGACGCCGTCAAAGCAAGGAGAAGCATATGGGCGACCACAGTTCTGCGTCGCCCAAGCGCCAGGTGTGGTTGCAAAGGTGGGGAAGGGAGGCGCTAAGACGGGGGAATGACCGGCAAATCGATGCGATAATTTCATATTACACAAAAACACCGCGTACCACACAGAACCTGGAGTGAATCGACATTTAAGAAACCCGTATTTCACTACGCGTAAGGACCGGCTTCTATTACTGCGGAAGAATGCGGTCTGAGAACCGATGGTGTAAGAGATACAGAAACGGCATGGCAGAATCGGTGTTCGGGGTCAACATTTGCTCACTTGTCGTTTTCAATATGTCTTGCGTGGCAGAAAGGTCACGCTAATGTGACCTTTCGTAGCAGTGGCAACTAAAGTCGTGGCGAAGGCTAAGCTTGAGCTGGGCAAGCCTGAGATTTATTATGGCCATACAATGAAGTCATCTTTATTTGTCTACTCTCCACGTGTTCCAGGTGTATGTTAAAGTTTTTTTTCTGATTTGCTTGAAAGTTATGCTTCGCTACAAAAGGCTTCTTACAGTGCCAGATCATGTACGACCAATTCCCCATAAAGTTTTTATACCGTTGCGTAAGGATACTTCGTGCTGGTTTACAAAAACAATATTTTGTCAAACCTCACTGCACTACATGCAGTAAGGGCGTGTTAAGGAAGTAATTTTTTATAGGCGTGTGTTTAAATGGCAAAGCACCATACTATTGTGAAGGAAGTCGTGCTTAGGAAACTTTGGAAAGGGGTCATCGGTTGTTTTCTAAACGTAAAACTAGTCGTATTTACCAGCGGGTGCTACACGCCCATACCGTTCAACTTCACTGATGCAAGCATATGCATACCACTTAATATGGGCATGCCAAGTGATACAGTCGGAACGCTCCCGTCACCTCCTGGAAGCTGACCTTCACTACATCAACCTAACCAGTTAGGAATACATAACAGAATCCACAACACGCTGCTTCACTAGATATACAACGCAAGCCTAATGGCATACATTCATTATTTATGTACACATAAAATGTTACACCTTAAGAGCAAGTCTGTCACATTAAAAGAAAAGTACCGTAGAAAAAAGCGCCAAAGGAACTCTATGTTCTTTCGAGCAATCGTGAAGCTTCAGCTGCATTAATGGCCGTTAAAGGCGTCCTAATTATGGCGTTATATTTTACATTGACCTTTAGGTATAGCCTAGCGGCAAGTCAGCAACTTCACGCCACGCGATCGGCAGCTAAGCCTACCAGTTCTTCAGTGGTGCCATCCTTCGCACTTCGAGGGGACATTGTTTTTCCACGACAAAGGAAGAAGGAAGACCAAACAAGTCACGGTACAAACGAGAACACAATAGACACACGAACAAGAAATAAAGCATAAATGCCACAGCGAACGCATCAGCATCCCACAGCGCCGCGCCATTCGTCGGTGGCGCACCATGTACCCTTAACGACGATGGCGCATAAATCGCTAACGCCGTCATCGTTAGCGTGGCGGGCACCTTCTGTCGTGGGTGGTGGTGGTGGCGGGTGGCCCGGCCCACCACCCTGTCGTGGACGCTGCCAGTCTTCCAATTAATATGCGCTTGCGTTCCACGCTGAGGCCGACTCATCATTTCTAATCCCACCCGGTTTGTACACGTACGTCTAGGCACCAGTCGCGTTGTCACGCTCCTAAGCCTGAACGTAGCGTCAATTGTAGTATTTCTTTCCAAGCGAGAGTGAAGAGGAACTATGACTGCATTTAGACTGACAAACTGCGCTATGAGACGTCTTATCTCATTTGTTTCACTTTTCATTAGTTCATTGTTAACGGAGAAAATAAAGGTTGAAGTCGTCTTTAAATTTCTTTCCAAAATAAGTGCACGTGACGTCACGAGTTTCAGACTTTATTTTCGGTATTTTCGTGGGATTGCTTCGAATAAATTTTCTTAACCGTTGTATGCTAAGAATATGGCCCCGACACATAACAATGTACTTCATTTTTATAAAGTAAAAGCTATACGTACGACCCAGTAGATACATTCACAATTTCTTACGACACGGTGTTTAATGCGGGAATCTCGAGGTGGCATCCACACCCGTCTTTTTCATTTTGCGTGATTTTTCGCTTATTAAGCCTCGTATCACGGTAAGAGTGGTGTTTTCAGAATTGTAAATTTGTACTTTGCTAACAAATGAAAAAAGTTTTTGCTCTTTAGTGTCCTTCTAATATGAATTGCGTAGATACCTCATAAAATGCGAGAATTACCTTGTCAAATGCCTCGCAGATACCTCATCGAACGCTTCGGCATCGGTAGCTTCATCTTAAGTTATGCAATAAGTAGATGTGGGCGTAGCTTTGTTGAAAGTGGGCCCCGCCGTGGTGGTATATAGTGGCTAAGGTACTCGGATGCTGACGCGTAGGTCGTGGGATTGAATCCCGGCTGCGGCGGCTGCATTTGCGATGGAGGGGAAATGTTGTAGGCCCGTGTGCTCAGATTTGGGTGCACGTTTAAGAACCCCAGGTGGTCCGAATTATCAGAGCCCTCCACTACGGCGTCTCTCATGATCATATAGTGGTTTTGGGACGTTAAACCCCAAATATCAATCAATCAATTTGTTGAAAGTGGGGCCATCAGATGTTGTGTTATACCAGGTGACGTACAGAAAACTTGAAGTGCCTCTGTTTCTGGAGTAAGTGCAAATCCAAGGTAGGTGCAAAAGGACGGGTGGGGAAGGATTGGTACACCAACTCAGGTAAAAAAAAAATGATTACTTTAGCCTCTGAATAACCTTAGACGAATGGCTAAATAAGTCTACGTTGTCAGTTTTATCAGCTTAATTCAGCCGCTAGTCATGCTTTCGCAAATGGAGAGGGTAAGGAGCAGATTTGAACGCAAAGATTTTCTGTATTGACACTGAATCGACGCAGTGATTTGTGTCGCACAGACTGGAAGCTCTGTTCAGGAGCCTTGTGAAAACCTGAACACAGAAGGCTCCCGCGAGGACACTCAGGTTGAATCTGATGGTGGTCCTCGAGTAGGCCCATAGACTGGTAACGTTGAATTTACTCACGGCTATTGTGAACCGAATAAAGTTATTTCACTCTCATCACTCACTCACTCACTCATTCACTCACTCACTAACTCACTCACACACTCACTCCCTCACTCACTCAGTCAGTCAGTCTCTTACCAAGCTTGCTGGCAACATCTGCAGCCCCGGGAAGAAATACAACCGACTCAGTAGCTTTTCTTCAGTGACAGCGCTTATATAGCACGTTTCCTGCAGTTTGAGTCATATATTACACTCTTAGAACAAAGAAGGAACACTTATACAAACAACCGTCCGTACCGGTCGTGACAACTAGGCAGTGCATCATTGTGTTTACCTGTTGTTGCTTCCTGACTTAACCAGCAAATGGTGATCCGATTATGACGATGAAACAGGGGCTTAAAAAGCCGTCGGCTAGTGACAAGGGGCAAAATAAGTGCACATTAGTTCTGGTCTTCAATTAACATCAAATGTCACAGTGAAAGACCCTCGTCACTTTCACGACCTTCTGCCGCTCAACGAAACGCTGAGTTGTTGAGTTTACCACGAAGTTGACGCAACCTTCCCGTAACCCCCGTCCCACCACCGAAAAATCCGAGGCAACAAAGGCGTTCCTATACTGTGCATTGTTCTTGTTGGCAACAAGAAAGCCCCGTTCCATCCAGTATCTCTTTCGCTCATTTGTGTACGCATGGACAGGTGGCTTGTTTGATTTTCTTTCTCGCGGGGCAGGAAGGCAGAGTGAGGAACAGAGGAGGGGTGGCGTTCTTGCGGATATTCGCAGTGCTCCATAGTGGCCGTCCATTTGTCACATTTGACGGCATCCATTCGCGCAGCGCTTCTCTCTAAGAAACATAAAACTCCCTATGGGCCCCGCATTTCGCAACACCCATAAAAGAAGGAATGAGGAAACAGCAGACAGGAACTTCGTATGCAGTGCAGAGTAGCGCACGACGTCTCAATGAAAACAGACGCACATTACAATGTACTGAATTCACGAATGCCACCCTCGTAGCGCGAACCTAACGCCCGACTTGTGTAGGACAAGCATCGTACATCAATACGTGTATGTAGGCTGCTTTCCTCAGTGTGTTGCTTCCTATATTTTGTTCGTTGATGTTTAGTTTTTTTATCTATTCAACATTCTAATGCGCTTAGCATCAGAGTCAAATGTGTATCGAAGGCACTGTGAGTTACCCTATAGGAAGTAAGCAGCTAGCGCTACACCAGGCTAGTGTACAATCGTGCAAATTCAATCGCTGCCACCGCCGAGGACCCATAATGGTATGACTTGTGCCACTGCGCAAAGATTCACCATGCTTGGTTCCACGGAATACAGGTAGGATAAAGTTAGTATAGCACGGCCACGAAAGCTAAAGTAAAATCCAAAGAATGTGTGTTTAAGCACAGACGCTTGCACTGGCATCCAGCCACCTCCACACTGAAAACGAGAGAGGTTCGCAAGATGTATTCACGCGCATTTGAGTGAAACAGCACGCCAACGTATAGACACGTTGAACTCTCGTGAAGGGGTTGCTCGCTGAGCCTGTCTGGAAGGCTCGTATCGGACGCTATATACGAATCCTGCCACCCGCATCGAGCCGAGACGAGAAAGAAGCCGGATCGCGACCGGGGAGACACCTAAGACAAAGGGCACTTTCGTTTTACGACGCCTATGAGAGAGGAGGATGACGGGAAGGGTGTTCCCATTTACGGATCAGGTCTCTTTTATGTCTCGCCAGGGGGGAACATCTTCAACGTCGTCCCTTTCCTTTGCCGTGTTGTTCGGAAAAGAATCGTACGTGAAGAAGAGGGGAGAAGGAGATATGGCATTTCTTGTAGTTGACTCTTAGCATGCCTCCACTTTTACGATCTAGAGACCACCTTCTGGACTGCGCTGTGATACTACTGACACATTTTCTATCCTTGTCTGTGCCTGAATTACGACTATCCAGGCAGTGTGGGGTATAGAAACATGACGCCACCTACTACACGGCGTCAGAGACGACGGCATCAACTTTCACGGTATATAGTATGGCAGCTTCTCATACAAAAAAAACACGTATAACGACAACGGCAAAAAAAAAATACAAACGCAGAATCAGAGACCTTATGCACTAAGGCCACTACCTCCGGTGCTCCACTTCCTTTATCACAACATCATCCTTTGCTCTTTGCCTTCCACTCCCTTCTCACATATCAAATATGTATCAGGGCTGTGCGCAGCCCCTCCGTCGACGCTGACGGCATCTTTTAAATTAGGGCGCCTTCTGCCGCCAGCTTCCTTATGAGCGCCTAAATGCGCTTTCAAACACTGCCGGAGCTGTCACTTCCGGCGGCCGTTGAAGCCGTAGTCGAAGCCAGTGACTTACTGCCTGAGCGTCAAAGCAACACCAGCGCTACCTCGATAACGTCGCGCGGCGGGAAGTTGGTCGCGCTGCTTGCGCAGAACTTCAACTTGTGTGAAGAACGCGGGTGCATTTCCACTAACGCCATAGCGCTAAGAAGCTTGCGTCATTGATATCTATCAGCATCGTTTGTTGCGAGAGAAAAGTTATAGTTGTATGTGAGCGGAAAATTGGAGAATAGAAAAATAAAAAAAAACTTATAAACAACTTTTGTTCGAGTGAAAACCCAGATCTTTGGCGTAAAGAATCGCGTAAAGAATCGCGCTGCAGCGGCGCGTGAACTGGATGAGGTTCCACAACACGCAAATTCCGCAACAAGTAAGCGCATCAAGTTGGCGCATAGTTAAAATGCCGCAAAGAAATGATAAGAGATATGACGTGCAGTTCCCCAATTTTTAGCTATCATGCGCAAACGCCACGGTTTCTGTGCATCAGCACCGTACGATATGGAGCCAAGTTGCAAACAGGGTGAGATGAGCGCATGGCCACGGAGAGCGCTCAGCTGGCCCCATCGTCTGCTCGGCTGTTCCTTCGGGAGAACGTCGCCCTGCATCAACTCATTTTAAATGATTCATGTTTGTCAGCTCATCTCATGAGCGGGGGCGTGTGACGGATCTGCGGATTTCATTTTCTCGGTCGCTTGCTGATCTTCGGAGTATAAGATTCGAGTAAGACGCGCAGCCTGTTCGTCTAAAGTGAGAGTTGATGCAGGGCGATGGTCTCACGCAGGAACAGCCAAGCGGGCAACGGTCCCAGCAGAGCGCGCTTCTTGGGCATGCGCTCATTCTCACCCTGTCTGCAACTTGGCTCCATCGTACAGCGCCGATGCACAAAAAAGTCAGCGCTTGCGCACGATAGCTAAATATTTGGGTGGCTGTACGTGAAAGACGCATGACGCCACGCAACATCCCTCCTTTCCTTTACTCAGCCAAGTTGTTACACGTTTCCGGTGTATGTGCAAAGTGTTTACCGACCATGAAGGAAAAACGCCCGTTTTCAGACCCGATTGCCACGCTTGTTTATTTGTTTTGACGAGTTCGAGGTGCGATCACGGGAACGTACAGCTCATCTCTCGTACCATTCGTGAAGTCGGTTGGCTGGAGCAGGAAGGTGAGCGGACTTCGTTTCGCAGCCAACTACAGGGCGTCTCGGCAAGGCGCGCTCGTCCAAAACATGTAATCTATACTCAGTTCCTAGCACCCTGTCGGGACGCAACGTTATTGTGGTGACTAGCACAAGCATATGTCACGGCTTACTCCAGAAAGCCAGAAGAGCATACGCCGTTTCACAGAAAGAACCGAACGTGTTTTACAGGCGGTGCTTTTAAAACAGCCCAAGAGCGAGTAGCATAGACACACACATACCATCGATTTACGGAGAGAACACACGCATATGGATGTGTCCCCAATGAACGGTACTCGCTCTTTGGTCATCCTTTGGGAAGTAAAACTCTCGAAACTTTGTCACATTTAAATACCGGTGACAGTTCGGCCCGCAGAACAACCCCACTGGGAGAGCTTGCAAGTGTACACTACACGAACATTGATTGAAAGGAGGACATCACAGTCTCATTTCACAGGCGCAAAAAAACACGGTCTTCATGCAGTTGCCGAAAAAAAAAACACCAGAACGCCATGATAAATTTCGTACGGCTTAGCCATCCTGCTGTCTCGAACGGTGGAAGCATCTTTACGTAGGAGAGGAGGCTCAAAAAAAAGTGACGTAAGAGGCTATACCCGTAGTAGTGAGCAGGCCTGAAGATATTGTAGAGGGCGTTGTGTCAGACTATCTCCGTGGCAAGCAAGTGTTCTACCACAAAGCCGTGATATTCGTTGGAAGTGCTTTGAAAACAAAAGAAAGCTATATTGCCACGCGGTCGTGACGTTGAAAAAGGCAACAGGCGGCGTGTAAAAGAGTGAACTCTTTCTTTTGGCCGAACTTGTGGCCAGGAAACCGAAAATCAGCCTGAAGAATTTCACGCTGGCACTGATGCGGCGACAGATAGTCGGCCGTCACTCTTCTGATCGGCGGAAAGGCGTGTTGGTATTTATACATCCATGCGACTGCACACATTCGACCGTTATCACTTGTGGCCTTGTTTGTTGGTGAATATCTGAGCTATTTCATTTTTTTTCATTTTATTTTATTTCAAGTTCTCTTATCACATGAAAATACACAACACTGGTTAGACCCATAGCCACTGGCTAGTAGGGGGTCTAAATAAATATGCATTTAAAGGAACAGATTGTGTTAACAAAGCAGATATTTTATAAGTACACTTCAATCATACAAGAACAAAAGAAAAAAAATCAAAACAAAATATAAGAAAGAAACATATTTGTGATAAGTCATTTGCAGTATCTTGCAGCATTGTTCCATGCAAACAACGGATTGTATGTATACAATACATCAAATACATAAAAGTACGTATACCATGTCAAGTATGATTTTGTTAGACATATAATTTATATATAACGAAGAGAAGATTACAACGAAGTGTGTGTTAGTGTACCTGTTCATTTTTCTGCAGAAAGTATTTGTGTATGCGTGCTCAAGCCTGACAGATGGCTTTAAATTAATCTGCAATGCTCTGAGACGGCCCCGCCACAGTGGTCGAGAGGATAAGGTACTCGGCTATATACTGACCCGCAGATCGCAGGATTGAATACCGGCTGCAGCGGCTGCAATTTCAGTGGAGGTGAAAATGCTGTAGGCCCGTGTGCTCAGATTTGGGTGCACGTTAAAGAACCCCAGGTGGGCGAAATTTCCGGAGCCCTCCAGTACAACGTCTCTCATTATTATATGGTGGTTTTGGGACGTTAAAACCCATATATCATTCATTCAATCAATCAATCAATCAATCAATCAATGCTCTGAAACGTTCTAAAATGGTTTGCGTAAGGCATTATCTTCACGTGCAATAGGCTAGTGGCACAAAATAAGAAATGAAAGTGGTGCGTGTGGTAGCATGCGCGACTGCTTCATAGTGAAATGATTCTGCTTAAAGCATCATGACAGAGGCGTATAGTCATGCCAGGCATCAAACACTACAGGAGCCACACATTACACAGCTCTCAAATATATTTATTGATCATCATAAGCAGAACCATTAACAAAGGTAACAGCTGCGTAGGTTCAAGCGTTGCTCTACTGACACCTAGGGAGCTATTCACTGAATCGCAAAATGTATAATTATAGCGTGCTTGGCACTAGAGAAATCTTATTGTAGGAGGCATTAAATGATGATATGAAAAGGCTAATGCTACGCGCACAATCGTTCCTTCGCTTACGACACTGCTAAGGCATGCACCGAAAACCGAAGCAGACTGGCAGTCCAAGAGGTGATGCGCCCGAGGCCAGATTACGCTATCATGATCTGCTCTTGAAGGCGCAGCGCAATGGTTCTGCAATCCTCGTGCTTATAAAAATGAGTACGACAACCCGAGACATGTTTTGACCACTAATCTTGAGTGCCTTACCCATTGTTATGCTTGCATATTTTAGGCGCCTAAAACACAATTTTAATGCCTAAACATTTATTATTATGCGGAGTTTAACGTCCCAAAACCACCATATGATTATGAGAGACGCCGTAGTGGAGGGCTCCGGAAATTTCGACCACCTGGGGTTCTTTAACGTGCACCCAAATCTCAGCACACGGGCCTACAACATTTCTGCCTCAATCAGAAATGCAGCCGCCACAGCCAGGATTCAATCCCACGTAATGCCTAAAAATACGGTCTGTAGTGATTAGTAAGAAGCCTACACAAATTCCAATACATAGAGTCGAACGTGCCACATCTGAAGTGTTGCATCCACAACTATTTAGTTGTCACAACTCGAACAAATATGTGTTGCGACATACGTGGAACGCTGGTGTGTTGTTTAAAGACATGCAGATTTGTTATTTGTACACTTTTTTCGGCCTGTAAACTCTTCAATTACTAAAACTCTTCCCCTATTGTAGGATTCAAACCAGATGCACGTCTCGTTTCGCTTTCTTCTTTTTTCTTCTCCACTTCTGAGGCATATGTATAGTACGTGGGCTGGAGCTTCCGCTGGTGCTTTTTGCTGCTTATTTTTATGATACACAACGATAAAATATTCTTCAGTGTTGCGGTTCAGATGTGTTCAAACCACAGACTGCAATAAAGCTGCACTCCAGGATTGCACACATGATTTGATTTCAAGAAATTCCTGATCTGATGGTACCTCATAGTTGATATCAAATGCTACCCTTTCAACCTGCATAATTATTATATTATTGTTTGCTGCTTATATGAACACCTCTTTTACTACATACTAAAGGGTTAATTCTTGTAATTTGTATGTGATCACATCTATTGTTATGTATAGATGGTATTGCTCTGTATAGATGGTTTCATCAACCCACTCCTGCTTGAACCCGAGAAGTGCTTGCAGCATTGTGAAGTAAATAAATAAATAAATCATCGGCTCTGCCTCATAATCATAAGAGGGTGATAAGTGTGTAGAACACTTTTGCTCCGTAGCACACGCACCATCATTGTTTATAGGACCGAGTGATGACCATTGTGTTTTCTTCGGGTAATGTTGACCTACTAATCAATTGAGATGAATACTAGCCTACTTTTCACCTTTAGAAAGCCCGCAACCAAAGCCAGATATTTTAGAAAAGCAATTCTAGATTTTTTTTAGATTTTGCCTCCCTTGCGAAGCTATCTCTTTGTAACATGACCAACATGGAGAATGGGGTGCTTCGTTTAAACTCCCCCTTTCTTAGTGATAACACTATGCACGCCCGTGCTTTGCAGTAACAGTACCCACGAGGCAACAGCGAAGCTGCAAAACTGGCCTAAAGATTTCACTTAACAAAAAATCCCAGCTGCACCATTGCAATAGCAACCTTGTGTTTACGTGAGCCTATACGAGCGCTGAAATTGACTGTAGTGTAGATAGTTTCTAATACAATTAAACAAGAATAACAGCCTCTCACAGAGAATGCCAGATTGTCTAAGCTCTAGCGCCACAACCAACGTGCAAACCTGGAAGCAGCGTCCCCCGGTAAGCATCGGCCTTTCTAACTCATGATAGGCTAGCGCTAAGCTGAGGAGCTCGGCGCGGCAGTGGTGGGCGTAGCTCACGGCGCATGCGTAGCTAGGTGAGGGTATGTCCAGGTGGGGCGTAAATGCGACTTGGCTATTGATTGCGACGACACAGTGTTTTTTTTTTTTTTGCGAGCACATTCGACATTTTATCTGCAGCTCTAAAGGTTCGCTTTAAAAAAAACTAAAATAATGTTGTTTGAGGTTTTACGTCCCAAGGAAGCAACAAAAGGGATAAGGCAGGTAGGTTAACAAAAAAAAAACATCCTGTTGGCTACCCTACAGTGCAGGATCGGGGAAGGGGACAAAAAAGATGAGAAAGAGGGAACAGAGGGAAAAGAAAAAAATGAGAGACTGACAGTAATTTCACTGCAGCGAGTAGAACTCCACCGCATGTCAGAGGCGTTCACACAAGCCCGTCTTTCTCAGAAAACACAGCAGGGCTTTCACTGCCTTGTGGTCTGTGGAGGCATGTGAACGTTGCTGTAATGACACCTGCACAGAAAGAGGCCGATCATCCAGTCGCCGCATTGCGTTGGCAAGTACTTGTCTGTCTGAGGCGAATCGAGGACAGCGGCACAGCAGGTGTTCGACATTTGCATCGGTGCCGCAAACATCGCATGCCGCACTGTCAGTCAATTCGATTAACGTGGTATAAGCTTTCGTGAAAGCAACTCTCAGCCGAAGGTGATAGAGAAGCGAAGTTTCACGTCGACGTCCCAGAACGCCACTGTGATTATGAAGAACGCCGTAGTGGTGGTCTCCGGAAAGTTAGACCATCTCGCGTTCTTGAACGTGCAATGACACCGCACATTACATGGGTCTCTAGCAATTCGCCTCTATAGAAATATGAGCGCCACGGTCGGGGTCGAACCCGAGACCTTTGAGCTAAGAGCTGAGCATTATTAGCGCTGCATGAAGACGGCGCGTATAAAATCACTCGGTCAGTTCAATGTGGTGGGCACGCAAGGAGTGCACTATATGCCCTCCGAGCAAGTACATCGCTGTAAATATAATCGAATCTTGACAACTGCGTTTCACTTCGATACGATTCCGCAACACAAAATTAGCGACAAACTTCTTTTTTATTCTTCTTCTAGCCGGTGCGCTCGCTCCACCGTTGCCCACAATGTGGTCCTAACCATAGCCGTCAAATCATTAAAGCAGTGGAATTAACTTGAACTTCTCTCCCGGTTTTGACATCACATCGGTTGTCTCAGAATAGTATAAGAAAGTACAACGACAAGGTAGACACATCGTAATAGGGTAGCCCTAGTTAAAACGAATTAAACCAAGAGAGTAAGGATAGACAGACCGAAAGACACCGATAGAGATAACAGCATGCGTTGTTCAGCATTGTGTGACACTATGGGGAGTGATGAGCACAGGGTATTCGTCTTCCAGATTAACTAAATCCCAAGTAATCTTCACTTCACTTCTACCTTACGCTTCGTTTACTAACTCACCCATGGTTTTACCGAGTCTGTTCCCGTTTCTGGTTTTTCCACCTACCAGTACACGTGGCAGCGCATTAATTCGCACTTGCGATAAGCTTCCACCGCCCACCTTTCCCATTTCTTCGCCAAAAGCACACGCTAAGTAGGCGCCAAAGCTACATCCAAGACTATTTTTTAGAGCGAAACGCGGCAGCTTCTCTTAGTCGAGTCACGCGTAATTGTGAAATCCGCGCCCTCTCACCGACTAACTACAACGGGCTTCTCCTGACCAAAGTGGTGCATTGCGCAAAGTGTGCTTTACAGCGAAAATACATTTTTAGTGGCGAAGTTCCTTAAGGCGTGGGTCTGTCCATTCTCGGCGTATGTATATAGCCACCTGTTGTTAAGTTCTTGCATTGTTTACTAGATGGCGTGGCTACCTCAAGTTTATTTTTTTGATTGTTTACTAGATGGCGGGGAGCGTTGTAATAAAATCCGTTCACTGTTGGCGTGGGCTCGGAGTTGCCCGATGGATAACATCGCAGAGCGGCGAGCACGCAAGGCGGCGGCAGCTTAGTTCTTCGATTGTTTACTAGATGGCGGGCAGCGTTATAATAAAATCCGTTCGCTGTGGGCGCGCGCTCAGAGTTGCCCGATAGATAATGCCGCGGAGCGGCGGCAGCGCATGCTTGCAGACAGAATCCCGATGTGCGAGACCGCGAGGCAGAAGCACTCCGTGATGCTGCGCGATGCCGCCGCCAAGATCCCAGCGTTCGAGAACGAGAGGCCCAAGCTTCACGGCAACAGCGCGAGGACCCTGCAGTACATTTACACACACAGTGTTCTCATGTCTTTCTTGATGATGTAGTGGTTGAACTTTTACTGAACAGCCACGGTTTTACCGATGATTTCGCCTCAGGAGCTTCGCCCACTCATCATCATTCACCCCGTGAATATGCTGTATATTTTTTGTTGTCTCAACGTAGCCAGGTTGGATAGGTAAGCTGAGGGGTGTATCCAGGGAGAAACCGACCACGCCCCCGGGAAAATTTTTGCCCGTGGAATAGATAGTGTAAAATGACCATTTCGAGGAGGTTCCCTCTTCAAAATTAAAAAGGTACTTCCCCCCCTCCCCGAAAAAAAAAATTCTGGCTATGCGGCTGGTTGAGCTGGAGCATTTAAGGGCGTTCATTCGAAACTAAGTTACGTTTGTCTAAACAAAACATAGTAGTGATAATAAACGTTAGGCAAAGAAAAACAAACAAAAGCTAAACGCAACTTCACGCGTGCTTATTGCGACAAACACGAAGCTCGACGCAAACGTCATTAGCTGAGAAAACGGTTGTACAATTGCTAGCTTGCAGAACACTCCTGTACGTAATAATGAAGAACGCACCTTTTATCCGTTTTTAGGACAGGAGAGAAAGAGTCCCGCCATAGAAGGAGTGCAGCTCTCTAAGGAGAGAATAAGTGAGTCTAACAGACAGGTTGGGCTGGTGTTTGCTTTGCAGGAACGTTTTCTGGTTAACGTTTATGCAAATGTGGACATCGTGGGCTTTCTACTCAAGAGTTTATTGAAAGTGCCTCGAGATGCAATAAGCTGCAAGCATTCTAAATTCTAGGACGTTTCGAGAAAGTGCCGGGTGAATAGAAACGCGAGCCTGCACAGGCAGTTCGAAGCATTAATTAGCTATGTCAGCTCTACAAAAACCGTGGTATTTCAGTTCTTGTGAATTAATCGAGGCACCAAACGTGCCATCAGTAAAAACAACGAAAGATAGTGCAAGTAATGCTCATGAATTAATTTTTAACTTACAAGCATTAGCATACATGCTATGTGACGCTTTATGTAAGGTGTTTTAGTGCATATATTAGTCCGGAGAAACGTTAGAAATACAAAAAAATGACACAGTTTCACCAAAAGGGCGAAGCAATGAATGTGATAGCATTATATTAGAATGTTTCACTTAGCAAGGCTAGCATATTTAGCAACAATAATAATTGTAGTAAACATGCACTTAAGTAACCAAGTTTTTTTTTGTGTCGTGGCCACAGTATAGAAGATCACAACAAGGCTTGTACGTAGGGATGACGTTGATGAGAAGCGACTCCCGTGGGCAGCGCATTCTGGTAATAGGTACTGTACATCCTGTGCAACTGCAGGTGGCACTTTGTTATGTGTAGAGCACATCTATGTGTAGGTCGCATCTATATTCCCAGGTGATGAAGTGTGCATGAGGTCTATATACCCTAATGAAAATGAATGTAAAGCCTGCATACCCGACGCGAAGTTTGTAAAAAAAATGAACGTTATTTTCACTTCCTTCCCATGCAGACGATGTTATTTTAACTGTGCGTGGGAGAATGCCCGCTCGTCAAGCAAGCAGCGTTGTTTCAATCCTCATTCGGACCCGGAAGTTTTAGATGCAAAGCAGATTATGGCGCAGTTCAATCCGGTGTGCGACGTGACCACCTTTACTGCGCGTGTACAACAGCTGGCCCAAACACTGCCAGAACGCGCTCGTGCGCAGGCGCGTTCCGACCTGTGTAACGGGCTGGGTAAGACGCTGTGGTCTCTTCCCCTTACACTCTCTCAGCCATCAGGTGATGGCGTCGAGGAACGAGATTCCGCAGACGCGCTATGAACCCACTTGTTCCGGCGTGACCGGACAATGAAACCGCGTAGTGTGCTCCAACAAGAGTTCGAGGCGATTGATTGATATGTGGGGTTGAACGTCCCAAAACCACTATATGATTATGAGAGACGCCGTGGTGGAGGGCTCCGGAAATTTAGACCACCTGGGGTTCTTTAACGTGCACCCAAATCTGAGCACACGGGCCTACATTTCCGCCTCCATCGAAAATGCAGCCGCCGCAGCCGGGATTCGAACCCGCGCCCTGCGGGTCACCAGCCGAGTACCTTAGCCACTAGACCACCGCGGTGTGGCCAAGAGTTCGAGGCAAGTAACAGAACCAGACACCACAGCGAATTCATGCTCCAATTTCAGGTGCAAGGTAACATCGGGCAAGGTGCCCGCGATGAACGGAACATTAGGTCGACACATGCGCTGCTTCTCATGCAACTTATGATTCTCTTTAGTGGAAGACGGTGTAAGTTTTTAAATGCGAAGCATTTCTTAGCGAACTTCGGCGACGTTGTTTTTGTTGTTTTTCAGTTATTTTTTTTTCAGTAGTTAAGAAAATATATATTCTCCTCCATTCTTCCCACGTTTACTTCCTTGTATATTTTGCCTCTAATGCTGATTATTTGAACAGCATTCGTAAAAAGTTAGGCAGATTCCACATACCTTGTGAATCGATGTTGTGCGTTGCAGACGAGGGAAGGGGACTGTGTTGTAATATTTTTAGCAACACGTTAGGACATCATGCTAATATTATTTTGAATGCGAACCATTTCTTTGCGTATTGTAATCATCTTTGGCATCTATCTATCTATCTATCTATCTATCTATCTATCTATCTATCTATCTATCTATCTATCTATCTATCTATCTATCTATCTATCTATCTATCTATCTATCTATCTATCTATCTACCTATCTATCTATCTATCTATCTATCTATCTACCTATCTATCTATCTATCTATCTATCTATCTATCTATCTATCTAGCTATCTATCTATCTATCTATCTATCTATCTATCTATCTATCTATCTATCTATCTATCTATCTATCTATCTATCTATCTATCTCTCTATCTATCTATCTATCTATCTATCTATCTATCTATCTATCTATCTATCTATCTATCTATCTATCTATCTATCTATCTATCTATCTATCTATCTATCTAGCCGCCTATGACTTCTAGCTCTCCTGGACATTTCGATAATGGTATCAATACCAAACTTGGTATGGCATAAAATGACTGCGTGAAAACATTTTTGACTAGTCATAACATGAAAATCATGATATGCATGTCATGAATGCCATCATTTACAGTTCATGGTCCTGAAGCTTTTGCGGTGCTTTCGTTTACATGACATGTTGCAAAACTGGCATGGTATGGCATGATTGCATGGCGAACACAAGTGACAAACCCTAACTTGAAAATCATGACATGCATGTCATGTAAAAACATGACTACATGCCAAGCTCATGATGCGCTCGCGGCCGTTTTGCTAGCGTCACATATACCAAGTTTGGTATTACAGTACGTGAATGGATGACGAAAGTATGTGACTGGTGCAAACATGATAATCATGAGATGCGTGTCATGTGACAACATGAATATTGCCGCCAGCACGTAGTGGGTTGGCAGCAAGAGCGGCTCTAAATCTGGAGGAAAAAAGAAGATCGCGTTCTTCTCTGCTCGAGAGCCAGCCCCGACTGACGCATCGTCCTAGAGCTAGCCACCCGGTTGTTCAATAAATCCCCCCAGTACTTGTGACTCATCGTGACAAACTTGTGGAAGGTGCTGGGTAGCCTCACGGATGCTGCAGACCCCCCCCCCCCCCAGGAAGCCGTAATACGAGTCCAGTGCCAGTCAACACTCCCGTGCATCGGACCAGCCGCCGAATCAGGGGATTGCCTCCGGAAGTCAACGATACTGCTCCCACCACGTCAACAAACATGACCCGCACTTCGGTACAAACCTTGGCAACCGGCACGGGAAGCACGTCGCCGAACCGCTATACGTTGGAAAGCCCACGGGCACCGCCGACGTTCCATGGTACGGAGCGCGAAGACGTTGAGGACTGGTTGGCGGACTTCGAGCGCGTAGCCAACTTGAATCAGTGGGACGACGCGGCGAAACTGGGTCGTGTCTACTTCTATCTCGAAGACGGGGCTCGCACGTGGTATCAAAATCGGGAGGAGCAGCTGACGACGTGGCCCGAATTCTCTCGTAGACTTCTGCAGACATACGCCAGCACTGACCGCCAAGAAAGAGCTGAACGAGCTATTCTTGCCCGCGTCCAGTCGCCAAACGAAACTGTGACCGCGTACGTCGAAGACATGACGCGCCTCTTCCGACGGGCCGATTCAAGAATGACTGAGGACAAGAAGTTGCGTCACTTGATGCGTGGTGTCAAGGACCAGCTTTTTGCCAGCCTCGTGCGAAGTCCTCCGAAGACGGTCGCGGAGTTCTTGTCCGAGGCCGTGACAATGGAAAAAATGCTGCAGCAGCGATCCAACCAATACGACAGGAGAGTCAGTGGCATGTCTACTGCCGACATTTTCACCGCCACTAGAACCAACAACGACTGTCTACGTGAACTCATCCGTGATGTAGTACGTGACGAGTTACAAAAGGCTGGTGTAACACCTCATCCTACAGTCAACTCCATTGCGACTGTGATCAAGGATGAGCTGCACCAGGCCCTCCGGGACACCTTGCCTCGTGATACAGCTGTGCCAGCTCCTGCTGAATACCGCCGTGAGACAACCTACGCGGAAGCCTTGAAACGCCCTGCTGCAACGCCGCCATTATTCGTCCATCCTGTTCCTGCTGTTTCACTACAGTCAGCGCAGCACATACCGTACTACGAAGGCACGTACACGCCACCGCCCCTGCCCTTTGTCCCTGGTGCTTCTGTCGCCCATCGTTCAGTGCAACCAGTTCAGTACATCGACGATCGGCGCACGTCTCCTCGTAAGTCTGATGTTTGGCGCACACCTGATCGCCGGCCTCTGTGCTTTCACTGCGGAGAAGCTGATCACTTGTACCGCCAGTGCCCATATCGCCGTCTTGGGCTTCGCGGCTTCTCTGCGTACTCGCCGCCACCCCGTTACGGTCATAGACCACGCGACATCCAAAACTACCTCTCCCAGCAGCATGCACCACCATCTGCCGGGCGCTAGTCGCGCTCGTCATCACCGAGGCGATTTTCATCAATTCCCCAGCGGTATTCTACCGCACGATCTCCCTGCCCCCGCCGGGAAAACTAGCCGAAGCGACCTCTGGGGGCGGGGTCGCTGAACGTCGAAGCGCTGAAGACCTCCTATTGACGCAGAACAATACAGAAACTGGTCCGACATCACCTGCTGCTGCAAAGGATAGCCGGCTTTCACTCGACATAGCAGTAACAATTGATGGTTGTGTAGTTAATGCGTTAGTGGACACCGGCGCAGACTATTCCATACTGAGCGGGAAACTGACAACGCAGCTGAAGAAAGTAATCACACCATGGCATAACTCGCAGATTCGGACAGCTGGTGGCCATGTCGTTACTCCACTGGGTGCCTGCACAACTAGAGTACAGATTCAAGGGTACACATTCGTAGCAAGCTGCCTTGTTCTACGTTAATGCTCCCGTGACGTCATTCTGGGAGTTGATGTTCTACAGGAAAATGGAGCTATCATTGATCTGCAAGAGCGCCGCGTCACGTTCTCAGCCCAGCGAGCAATCAACGTGCAGGATGACGGAATGCGTGTCGACGTACTCCGTATTTCTGAACAGAGCGTGACGCTTCCTCCCCGAGCCAGTGTTCAAGTCGACGTAACATGCTGTGGTTTGAGCGTTGGCGATGTGGTGGCCGAGACAAATTTAGAACACCTCCTGCAGCGAGGCATATGTGTAGCGAGAAGTGTAATACACGTTCGCGACGGCCGATCTGAATTGCTCGTTACCAACTTTAGCAATGAGCATCGACACCTTTTCCGTGGCACTTCGATAGCGTTTGCCCACGAAGTAGCAAACGTAACCAACTGTCTCACGTCAGAAGTAGTGGATAACGCAGACACATCAATGAGCAACATTGACATCAATCCTGATCTGTCCACCGATAACCAGACTGCGCTGCGAGCGCTCTTGTTCGAGTACAGGTCTTGCTTCGCAAGTTGCTCGAAGATCCGCCAGACGTCCATCACTCAACACAGGATCATCACGTACGAGGACGCACGCCCAATACACCAGCACCCCTACCGCGTGTCGGCTAAAGAACGTGAAGCGATACGTACGCAAGTTCGCGAGATGCTTGACGATGGCGTTATCGAACCATCCAACAGCCCGTGGTCATCTCCAGTCGTGCTTGTCAAAAAGAAGGACGGGTCGCTACGCTTCTGCGTCGATTACCGAAAGCTTAACAACGTGACCAAAAAGGATGTGTACCCGCTACCGCGTATCGACGATTCGCTAGATAGACTTCGTCATGCCCATTATTTCACTTCTCTCGATCTCAAAAGCGGGTACTGGCAAATCGAGGTAGATCAGCGAGACCGCGAAAAGACAGCATTCGTGACTCCAGACGGCCTATACCAATTTCGAGTACTCCCTTTTGGCTTGTGTTCAGCGCCGGCGACTTTCCAGCGAATGATGGACACTGTCCTCACAGGGCTGAAGTGGCAGACTTGTCTTGTCTACCTTGACGATGTGGTGGTCTTCTCTGCCACGTTCGAGCAGCACCTTCAGCGCCTGCGCAGCGTGCTGGAGGCTATCCGATCGGCGGACCTCACACTAAAGCCACAGAAGTGCCACTTCGGCTATAAAGAACTAAAGTTTCTTGGACATGTAGTTAGCGCCGAAGGAATCCGTCCCGATCCGGACAAGCTTGCCGCTGTTGCCGAATTACCAGCTCCTGTCGATAAGAAAGCCGTCCGGCGCTTCCTTGGTTTGTGCGCCTACTATCGCCGATTCATTCATGGCTTTTCACACATAGCAGAACCTCTGACTCGTCTCACAAGAGACGACACACCGTTTGTCTGGGAAAACGAGCAACAAGCAGCTTTTGATGAGCTGCGACAGCGCATGCAATCAGCGCCCGTTCTCGCTCATTTCGACGATGATGCTGACACGGAGGTCCATACCGACGCTAGTAACATTGGGCTCGGTGCAGTGCTCGTTCAGCGTCAAGAAGACATCGAAAGAGTGATAGCCTACGCCAGCCGCTCTCTATCGCGTGCTGAAGCGAATTATTCCACTACGGAGAAAGAGTGCCTCGCAGTCGTGTGGGCAATCACCAAGTTCCGCGCGTACCTTTATGGTCGTCCCTTCAAGATAGTGACGGACCACCACGCCCTCTTCTGGTTGGCAAGCCTGCGCGACCCTTCAGGACGGCTAGCACGGTGGAGCTTGCGGCTGCAGGAATTTGACGTCACCATCGTCCATAAGTCCGGCCGTAAGCATGAAGACGCTGACACACTGTCACGCGCGCCCCTTCATGTCGGCAGTCAGGAAGCAGAGGAAGACGAAGGCTTCCTGGGCGCCATTAGCTCATCAGACTTGAGTAAACGGCAGCGGGATGACGCAGAGATTCGTCCGATCATCGATCATTTAGAGGGCCAGGACACAGTCATACCACGTCATTTATTCCGCTCGTTGCCGTCGTTCTGCCTTCGAGATGGTGTGCTGTACAAGAAGAACGCTCGTTCGAACAACCGTGCCTACCTCCTGGTGGTTCCTCGAGACATGCGAGATGACGTCCTCTTCGCTTGCCATGACGAACCCACATCCGGTCATCTGGCCTACTCACGAACACTTGCCAGAGTGAGTGAGAGGTACTATTGGCCAGGACTTTCGGCAAGCGTCAAGAAGTACGTGAAAAGCTGTCGGGAATGTCAGCGCCGAAAGCAACCATCTGTTAAGCCAGCTGGTTTGCTTCAGCTCATTGAAGCACCCTGCACGCCGTTCGACCAAGTCGGCATGGACATTCTCGGGCCTTTTCCTATGTCTGCGGACAGCAACAAATGGGTGATCGTCGCGACCGACTATTTGACACGCTACGCTGAAACCCAGGCGATCCCACGAGCCACGGCTTCTGAGGTAGCACAATTTTTCATGCGCCACATCATGTTACGACACGGTGCTCCTTCCAGTGTAATAACGGACAGAGGGACGGCATTCACGGCGCAGCTTACGGACGAAGTTTTCAAACTGAGCAACACCAGACACCGAAGGACAACTGCGTACCACCCGCAAACCAACGGACTTACTGAACGACTGAATAAGACCCTCGCAGACATGATCTCAATGTACATCGACGTACAGCACAAAACATGGGACCGGATCTTGCCTTACGTGACCTTCGCGTATAATACCGCCGTGCAAGAGACCACGCGATTCACGCCATTTCGGCTTCTCTACGGCCGCGAAGTGCAGACCATGCTAGACTCAATGCTACCGTGTCAGGACGAAGACGAGTTGGCAACAGACGCCGAAGAATTCGCAGAGCGTGCCGAGAAAGCCCGGCAGCTCGCGCGACTGCACATCGGCCAGCAACAGCAGGCAGACGCACGACGCTATAATACCCGCCACAGAGAAGTGTTTTACAGCCCCGGAGATCAAGTTTGGGTGTGGACGCCCGTCCGCCGCCATGGCCTTAGTGAAAAGTTGCTGAGCCGGTACTTTGGCCCATATAAAGTGTTACGCCGCGTCAGTGACGTGAACTACGAAGTGGTTCCGGACTCAACACCCCATGCACGGAGCAGGACACGGCTGATGCCGGACGTCGTTCATGTGTTGCGCATGAAGCCATTTATGGCGCGTTGTTCGTAACTTTTCCTTTACCGTACAGCGTTATTTGTGTTTTTTGTTTATTTTGTGAACTTACTTTCTCGTTCATTGACGTTTCCTATGTAGGCACGCTCTTCAATTTTTACTTTCACTTCATCCGAATTTCCATTTTTTTTTCACGTGCCTATGTAGTAGCATCGCGGTGCTGCTATGTACTTTCCTTTCCTCTTTTTGGTACTTGTTGTTTTTTTTTCTTTTCGGAAGGGGGGATAATGCCGCCAGCACGTAGTGGGTTGGCAGCAAGAGCGGCTCTAAATCTGGAGGAAAAAAGAAGATCGCGTTCTTCTCTGCTCGAGAGCCAGCCCCGACTGACGCATCGTCCTAGAGCTAGCCACCCGGTTGTTCAATAAATCCCCCCAGTACTTGTGACTCATCGTGACAATATATGCCTCGCTAATGATGCGCTGGTAGCTGTTTCGCTAGCTTCACATGTACCAAACTCGGTATTACGCGACGCGAACGGACGACATAGGTAAATGACACATCCAAACATGATAATCACGACATGCGTGTCATGTAACATGACCACATGCCACACTTATTACGTGCTCGCGGCGGTTTCCTTAGCTTCACATATGCCAAATTTGGTATTACGTGATGCCAATGGATGACGAAGGTATGTGACTGGTGCAAACAAGATAATCATGAAATGCGTGTCATGTGAGAACTTGACTACATGTCACAGTCAAGACGCCAATACATCTCGACGTGACATGGTGCGCGTGCTCCCTGGCGTTCATTTCGTCGCGTCACGCCGGCGTTGCCACGCCAGGCGCCTGTCCTGCCATATAGTCGCAGGCGCGCGCGACGTTGCTTTCACGCATGGGCGTTTCAGCGCGTCTGGCGTCCCTCTGCCACAAAATGAGAGAGCGCATCGGCGCGAAATGCATCATGTCGCATTTCGCGCCAGTGGCCGTTGGGCAGCAACGACGGACGCTGGTCGCGCCTGGCTTCAGACTATAGAGTGCTCACGTTTTCCTAACGTTGCGTCGCTGTGCCCAGCGTGCGCGTGCGTCAGAGCTACATAGAAGTAAATTGGGCTCTTCATGATGCGCTCGCGGCCGTTTTGCAAGCTCCACATATGCCAAATTTGGTGCTACGTGACGTCAATGGACGACTAAATGTATGACTGGCGCAAACATGATAATTCTGACACGCGTGTCATGTAAAAAAAATGACAACATACCACGCTCATAGCGTGCTCGCGGCCGTTTCGCTTGCTCCGCATATACTAAATTTGGCATCACGGGATGTAAATAGATGACGAAGGTAAACAATGCATCCAAACATAAAAATTATGGCACGGAAGTCATGTACGGCATAATTTACTTCCACCTCGTAACACTGTGCTGATCTTGAAGTGACACGTCAACATTTTTCATTCGTGCTTCGCGTGGCATCGATTCCCACTGTACTTGGGATCTGCCAATTCTTTTTTTTTTCGCTGCATGTGACACTGTAAATTACATTTGAACTTTTTTCATTAGGTATTACTTGTGTAATGACCAATCTAGAGCCTGTTTCCTCGTTACGTCACGTGAACCAACTGCTGGCGTCCCGATTTGTATCTAAATGACGTGAAACATCTAGAAATTTATAACGTGATTATCCTTTGCGTTTTCAGAAGCTTTAACCCAAATGCCGTCATTTCATTGCAACCAAACGGATTTGTTGCCCGCTACTGCGCTAGAACATAATTTTTTCATTTATTCAAGGATGTGCTTGAACATGGTTATTTGACCTATCCTAAATATTTTCATGACAATGGCAACGCGTTCTGGATGATTAGGGCAAAGATAAGACGCAGTACTCGCAGCGCTATAAACGTGCAGAACGTACTAGCCCAACTGAGCACACTAACGAACTTAACGTCTGCCCACGCGAAAATGTGGTCCACACCACATTTCGGCGCAAGAAAAGTGGAAAAACATAGCCATACCCGAAAGACAAAAGGAAAGAAATTTATTTACTTCCGTGCTTTAGTGTGCCTCCTTTCGAGTGTATAAACAGGCAATGTGCTTGCGACGAAGACCTCTAGAACGCTTCTGTTCATACTGCTTGCCTATACAATTATTTGTTTGTCCAGGGAAGCTGGAGCGTTGGACTTTGTGGGAGTCACAGCTTGTTCACTGCGTAGAATAAATTGTAATACGTCCGTTATACCACGTCTGTTTATCTCGCGTATAAAATAGCCGCATTCACTGTATAGCGTAGGCGTTTTCTGGGGACCTTCAACTCCCAGTTTCTCCTGCGCCATGACACGTATATCATGTTTCGCTTTTGTTTAAATCATCTGATCGCAATATCCCATCTTGTAATGTCAATCGGAACTGCTCTTCCGCGAATGTGTGGCAAGAGTTAAGCAGTGTATATTCCGATACACCCCGCCATGGAGCAGTAGTCTACTCCTGTCGATACTATCAACACTGGCTGATGTTGGCAGAAATAGTCAAGAAACAGCATTTTATAGGCCGGAAAAAGATATCTAAAGCGCGGGAAAGTGCGGCTCGGGCTAGACCGTGCACCATGCCGCATGTGCACTACTTTTGTCGAACATGTCCTCGGCTCGGTGTTGGTCGGTCCACGGGTACGCCATGTTTTGCTCTCTGCTTCAATACCCAGGCTTATTGATTGACTCATGTGATTTGTTTTCTCATTCTAGGCACTTTTTCACGTTGCATGAAAAAAGTATTTTCTCACAAGCGTTGCGGTAAACACTCTAGGAACCAGAAAATGGCTACATAAGTGATCTTCGTTTCGCATGCAGTGACCATGCTGTTGCTGGTCTGCACGCACATGTGATCTGTAATCCCTTCGAACCGACACAGAATCACGTGTTGATCTATGAATGTCGAGTAAACCACGGACGCACTTTCCTAATACAGCCCACACACCGCTACTTTGCCGACTTCCGGACGCAATGCATTGTGGTATACTGCCAGCCGCGTGGCACGCTTGAAATAGGAGCATGCTATATCTCCGCATCAGCCACGCGGAGCACGCCCAATGTCACCGGGCACTCCAGGAACGCCTAGACGCGAGACTATACTATGAGAGCTCATGCGACGATACTTTATTGGTACACGGTCTCACAAATAAAAAAACTTCTTCAACACTTATTTTGTTATTTCAAACATGCTCAATAATCAGTCATGTTATTCAGTTCGGTAATGAATGAGTCAAAGCTTTATGGAAAACTTACCATGATTGATTTGATCGATATGTGGGGTTTAACGCCCCAAAACCACCATATGATTATGAGAGGCCGAAGTGGAGGGCTCCGGAAGTTTCGACCACCTGGGGTTCTTTAACGTGCACCCAAATCTGACCAAACGGGCCTACAACATTTCCGCCTCCATGAAAACTTACCACACTTTCTGAGTCGTGGTTTCACCGCACACGTTCCTTGAAACCACAAGCACTTACTCACGAAAGTACAAGCGGTAGATGGCGAAAGGTAGGATGCATTCTAAATTTGTAGCTCTTCTTTCTCTTGTCTGGGTGACTTAACAAGCACCGCGCTTCCACGCACATTCACGCGCGCTATAACCCCCGTGCCTCTCATTCTAGGAGCAAGGGCTCTGCAAGGTGCGGGCTGTTTCAGTGATGCCGGGACCTCTCGCTGTTCTGGAGGATTGTCGGCCTAAAGCAGAATGGATGTCCGCACTTTCCCGACGTGCCACATTCCAGAGAGCATGCGACAATGAATGACTCTCTTCTGGCCGTTGGCGAGCTCGTGCACTGTTGGAAGGCACGCACACAATCCTGACGTGCAGTAGTGCACAAAACTTTCATAACCCGACCTAATACTCAAATGCACTTCTTTCACTAACGTAGTGGAACAATTTTGCGCGGATGCTTTCGATTACAATAGCAGTTACATCAACAAACGTGGGGAAAACCCCTCCGACTGATAGCGATAGAATCACTGCTCTATCTTGCCTCAGTACATGAACTGTGGCATACGCAACACGTGCGCAAATATTCACTCCTTACACGATTTTCTTTGCAAAGCGTGCAAGTATTCCAACCGGTTCTTTGTCTAATTTCGCTGTGGAAAACAGGCTGATCAAAGCTTCCTGCTGCATCACTGGTTGAAAGACATCCGGATTAAAAAGGCTGCGATGTGCCCAGCTGCCCCGCTTCAGATGAAGGAATGCATTCCGACCTCCTGAAGATAGACTATAGTCATCAATGTCATCAACTAATACCTCATCCTCCGAGCTACTGGATCGCATCCCACTTCGCCGTAATGTTTTGACTGCGTTATGTTTTCAGACGTACGCATTTTAAATAAACACACACACACTCAATCACGCAAACTACATCGAGCAAGGTTGGTCAGAGCAGTAACAGAAGCAGGAGATGGAAGAAGACTAAGACTAAGATGGTGAAGACAGCACGTCCCGGTTCACAGAAATCAGTTTTTCTGCACTATGCGATGCCGCGAATATATCTAACGTTATATATTTGTCCAATCACGGGCCTGCGCCATTAATCGTCATTTCCACTCGCAATCGTTCTGTCTAGCACCACAAGGTGTTTCAGAATAAGCGTTGGGGGGGGGGGGGGTTTAAACGTATGCTGACCGCATATAAACACGTAGTTGCTCTCGCCAAAACCATTGCGAACGGAAATGACGGCTTGTGTCTCAGGCCTTTGATTGGATAAATGTATATGAAGCGCTGACGCTCGTGAAGATGCTCGTTCTGCACACTGCTACATAAATCAACTTCAGTGCATGGGACCTAAATACAATTGACGTTAACCTGACGTGACGCCTGTGTGAAAGGAGTACATTTGTATTTTTGATTGATATGATTGATATGTGGGGTTTAACGTCCCAAAACCACCATATGATAATGAGAGACGCCGTCGTGGAGGGCTCCGGAAATTTCACTTACCAGGGGCATTTGTAATGTTTATATTATTGGGTAGGCAGCACTGCAACCACTACTGAGTGTTCACGAAGATTAGCGTCTATTTGAAAAGTAGTTCCGAGACCCAGGGTAGCATGGGTTTCATTCCAGCTGGGACACTGACGTTTATTCTTTGCATTCGTCGGGTCGACGCTACCGATGTCGGCTATTTCTTAACACTCACGCGTTAAAATTTCCCATGTGTGTTCTCGTTGTTCCTTGGTAGATAGTTAGTGTCAATCACCTGTGGCACATATACTACCATGGGTAAGTGCCACTGTCTCGTGGGAAGTGTTTGACGACGTGCGCGACGGGATTGTGACATTACTCATGTCTTGACCAGCGCTTCATATTCGTCAGACCATCTTACCCTCCCATGCTAATTTTGGTTCACGCCAAGTTAAGGGGGTGACTACGAGAGCACCCAAACGTAAGCAGCTAGATAGATAGATAGATAGATAGAGACGCTCAAAGTCACCGAAGTTCACTAAGAAATGCTTCGCATTTCAAACGCCAGGCCTGTACGAAGGCACAGCACAGTCAAAGCGGAAGCTAGAAGAACGGTCTTTCAGGAAGCAATACTTTTTTGCAGACTAGTTGGTTCATACTTGAAAAATTGAATTGCTGCACAAACTTGAAGAAAAAAACAAGAGAGACAGGAAAGAGTGCAGAACTGCACTCTTTCCTGTCTCTCTTGTTTTTTTCTTCAAGTTTGTGCAGCAATTCAATTTTTCAGGTCTTTCAGGGTCTCTTTTAAAACCCCCTTAGGGTAACTGCTGCAAGCACACTTGCTGGGTACCAACTACGGCAATAATATTCATAATTTATGGGTAGGAGGCCGTCATTCTATTTGCTATCCTTCGCCATTTTTGTGAGAAGTATAGTATCCGTAAAGCATTTCCAAGGAATTTTGAGCCAATTGTTCATGCTGTGGCTGGCGACAAAGAGGAATTCTTCCCGAAGTGGGTTTGCGCCACCGTTAATAAGTGACCAAGAAGAAGCTTTTGTTATGATTTGCAGTATTGAATTACCCACTCGTTATGCTATTCGCAATGTGTGAGACCTGGTTGTTCCTTTGCTGTTCCAAAACGCTTTATTACTCATGTTAACGCGATTCCTTTCCCGACACCAGGTCTACCTAAAGCAACATTGTGAACACTTCCCAAGCACCCGTGCGGAGCAGTGGTAGCATGCTGGGCTGGCACGCAGTGAACTCGGGTTCGAGCCCAACTGTGTCCATAGTACAAGTGTTTTTTTTCAATTTTGTGTGATAGTGGTCACGGACACCGGTGGTGGCTTTGGGTGCTATGGTGAGCATGCTGCGAATCAGAAAGAGTGACGTTATCAGGCACCTGTGAGAGAATTGTGACGTCAACACGCAGCGCTTACTTGACCCACTTGGCACCACTCCAACATCTCCGATGAGGGAAAGGCGTTGCGGCGCGTTCGTACGGACTTGCGTACGACGTTACAAACGCTAGTGAAAGGGATGCTTCACAACTAAAAAATTTGTTCAGCAGAAATGTTTGACGATTCATAGTGCAATCTGCTCTACTACGGGAGAGCAATGAGCTGTTCCAGTTAACGCATGAAACTCAAGGCTGTTTGTTTATAAAGAATGGTTACCGATTTTGAGCACTTTATACTCTACAATGGTGGAGCAAGAAGCCGTCCTGCATAAGAACTCCGCAAGGTGCGAAACCGTTTCACATACTTCTTCAGAAGCTGAAGTATACAAGGTAATGTGGGAACTCGCCACAAAACAAATCCACCATAGGTACTCTGGTTTCTAGGCACAGAGGTCGGCACACATATTCCTTCGATGTAGTGAACGCAAACAACAGCTTGCCGCGATTGAGCCTAAAAGCTTGCAACTTTCAATTCTGTAGTCCACACCTGTTGAAACAGTAACTTATCTATTTTATTTTGCAGCCTTTTTGCCAATAGAGAAACCCTTCTCAGAAGAATTCGGCAACTTGAAGTTCGATGTTATTTGCGGGGATCGTATGTCCTAATAGTGCCCTCCAACCATTCTAAAGACGATGGTCATACTAAGTGCACTTGTACCCGTTAGCTCTCTTGCGCCGGCGACAACGCTAGTTGTAGCCCTCACCGCCGCAGCGCCGAACAAGGCGGTGGCAAGTCAAGGCGGTGGAACACAAATTTAAAGTACGGCCATACAACCCCAGAACGGATCTTTTTAAGCATTCTTTTTTTCCGCAATCCATTGTTGAATGGAACACGTTACCAGCCGATGTAGTTGGCCGCAAGACTGCGGATTCATTTTATGAGGCTCTGTGCCCCCCGCAATAATGCCTAAGTGGCGCTGCGGGTTTTGTTTCAAATAAAAAAAAATAAAGTGAAGTCAAGGAGCGTTTGCCCGTAGACCAATCGAGCACGATGTCGACACGTGGTGGCACTCCGTGGCAAGAAACTTATCTGATTAAAAAGTGGTACTGACTGATTTCAGCTTCAGGCTAATAGTTTATGTTAGGAGCACGAACGTAGAAAAAAGGTAGAGGATAATAAAGCACGTCATAGCCATGTATGCTGGTGTATAAAGGGCTTAGGTTAAAATGGAAGTGAGGGTGGGAAGGATGAAAACGAGAGTGAGAGGAAAACATGGAAGATAGAGTGTGCCTCTATACAACAAGTCATCACAGCATTCTGGATATCGATGCCGAGCAGGCTGGACATTTCAAAAGCCAATACTGCTTACACGTGAACGCCAATGCCGTTGAAGGCAAGGTGAAGCACTGCTTCGCACTTCGTACACCTTTCACGTGGAACCCAATTTCATACAATTTTAGGGGTAAAGCACTTTAGGGTTTAAGCTTGTACGTTGTGCATTGTCCGTATACTCAAGGTGACGGTTACGCTGATGATGATGCTAGGTACAAACTAAACGACATGACGATGAACATGAAGAGGGGCGTTCCAGAACATTATTTTTTTCTGCCATTGATGAAAACGAACGTGAACGTGCTCTAGCTCGCGAAAGGCAACGCTGACGCAGAGAGCAAGGAAGCGACCCCGGAAGTGCGTATTTGCGAAGCAGCGGCAAACCAGATATTTTGGACGGTGTGGGATTCGAGCTCTCCTACCCATGGTCCGAAGACACATATCATAACCACTCGGCTATTCAGGCCTTGCAAGGAGAACATAGTATGACCTCGCATAGCATAGAAAAGCGAGGAGGGTGGGTAACGGAAGGAAAAGTGGGGAAGAGGAAAAGTGGAGGGTAGATCACAAGGCATAGCATAGAGCGTACAAAGCACGGAAAAAGAAGGGGAAGACAAATGGAGAGACAGGCAGAAAAAGAGAGATATATGAAGATTTAAAGAGCAAGATAATTAAAAAAGCTAGAAATATGGAAAGAGAGAAAGGGAAGAAATATAGCGAGAGATTCAAAGATCGAGCGAAAAAAAAAAGAATGTATGCTGTAGAAATACAATAATAAAATAAATTGTACGGAAGAGCCCAAAAATAAGGAGGAAAGAGGTAAAAAATGTAGACAAAAATAAAAAGAAATTAAAAGTTCGGGGACCTTAAAGATTCGCCTTTTAAAGTTGAACGCGATAGCAATATCCTGTTTAATTTTTATAATCATTACAAATGTACTCCTTTGATATAGCCGTCACGTTGAGGTAACGTCAATTGTGGTTAGTCGCCATGCACTGAAGTTGATTTACGTACCAGTGTTCAGGGCAAGCACGCCCGTGAGCCTCAGCGCTTCACATCAGCTTCTGGTGTTGCTAATACGCGTGTTCCAGTTGGCATCTACGGCGTCTCTAATAATCACGTGGTGGTATTGGCACGTGTCAACCTACATATCAATCAATCATTAAGTGTAACTGACAGGATTCCGAGAGAAGGAAAGTGCGCAAAGGGGAGAAAGAAAGTTATAAGTGCTATCCAATGAGAGGAAAAAGGTGTCAGGTAGAACGTGGCAGCGGAAAGCACCAGACAGGGTTGACTGCCCTACAGTGGCCGTAGTCAGGCTTATGATGGAGAAGAGATGCTCTGCATCTAAAAAAACGATATAGGTATTGTACGGTTCAGTTATTTGGAGAGCAGAACCTTTTATGACCAGAAGTATGATAGTAAAGAGGAACACAAATAATTCATATAATTTACGAATCCCTCTTCACATGAGTCTGCTCCTTTGCCATTGCTTATGCGTGTGCTTAGGTAAAGCTGATTTCTACCTAAATGGCCCCTCTACAGGCCACATAAAAATTTTTTGGGCGAAAAAGCTATTACGTGTCCAAACAAAATAACTGTGCCACAAATTTTTCAAGCGGGTTAATTAAGGCATTTTAGACTACAGCGACACGATACCAAAGCTGAACTTCGGCCGACGAGTCTTCCGCCGACGATGTCACCGGACTGTACGGTCAAACCAGGCTGAGAGTGGCGTCGACCCTTTAAAAAGCAGCCTGTCATCGTAGTGTACCATGATAGAAAACCGGAAAGAGAAGGGAAATGCATTGACAGTTTAGTCGTTGACAGGTCGACGGAATATCCAAGGCCAAGAGAGAATTCACCAATGTCGTTGCTTCCAAAGACAAAGGAGGAGATCCTGAAGGAAAGGGGATAATGAGGTTCCAATCAAGACTTCCGAAGAGTCTCAATGGTCATGCGCATCCAACGAATATCTTTTCTTTTGTTGTCCTTTTTCCCGCACAACCACCGCCCCGTCTCTCAACACCATGCGTGATAGCGAGGGCAGTGCAGCATAGCCCGAAAGGGACAATGGCAAAAGAGAGTGGATGGTTAAAAAATGTCTCCTTAAAGAGCTAATCACCTTGAAGGTGCGATCGAGTCACAATGTCGGCATGTTCACCGCCTATTTTGACGCAGTGACTTCAAAGCCACTGAGATGCCATGCGATGTGCTCTCTCAAATGCTGTATGGCAAAATACCTCACCTCGAAGACCAACTGCTCGCCTGCTCCGTGCCACATGGCTGATAGCAAATATTTCAGAGCTGCTTAGAATGACTGAATACTGACCGTCGTTGAGGTTGCTCGAGGTTGTCTACCTCAAGTGTTGCGCGAAGAGCAGCGAGTTCTGGAGCCGTTGAGGTCGTTGGTTGGTCCGTCTTGAAACTGGCGGTAATAGCTTTTGCAGGGACCACCACGGCTCCAGACTAACACGGGAGAAATGTTCATCATGAGTTGCGTGTTACAAAAAAAAACTCCCACTTTCACCGCAAGGGTGAAGCAACGAATGCGATAGCAACATATTAGGAAATCACGCGAAGAAGTACAAGCAGATGTGAACTTGGGGCACTTTGTCCAAACACAAAGGTCGCACGAAAGGAACACCCACACCGACAGGACGAGTGCGTACTAACAACGTCCACAGCTCGACACCTAACGCGCTTCTCACATGCAAAAGACGCGCAAAACATACGAACAGGTATACACAGGTGAGTGCAAACTAACAAGTGCTACAGTTGTTACTTTACTGCGATTGAACAGAGTGGTTTTATCACTAACGCGGCCTCTGCTGCTCGCTTGGATTACCCCAGCGCCATTAGTGCTCTCTTCACCTTTCCAATACGTTGCGCTGGTCACGCTGGTTGCGTGTCTTGCAGTTTTGAGCACGAAGGGTTCAAGCGAATATGCGCATCCTTGGCGGTGGTCATGCCGACGTCTGTGCTCGAAGTGACGCTTCAAGTGAGGAATACTCATGCAGCTGTGGACACGAACAACGCGCGCCTTTTAACAGTGAGTGTGCTGCTTTCGTAGGTATTAGCTCGGCGTCTGCAGCAGCTCGGTGGACGTAGCATGCGTCTGTAATGATCTTGTAAATGCGAAATTGAAGCTCTCACTTAACAAGTTGACACTACTGCGCGTGGTTGCATCGCATATAAGATGGTAGAGGCAACCACGATAATAGGTGATTGCATCACTCATAAAATGAGTGGTGCAATCCCTTCTCAGGGGGGATTACTTGCTGATTGCACGCCATGTCTGCACAGCCGAAGATGCTTGGTGTCGTTTGGAGATGTGTTTTAGGCTACGTCAAAATAACACTTTCACTGATACTCGAGAGTGAAGCGTGTTTTTATACGCGCAGAAACGTGAAAAAGAAGCCTGTCTACAGAGATGCATTGTCTAAAATGTTTTTTGTTGACTTCGAAAGTCACAGCTTTGCCGCAAAGGCAAAGCAATGAACGTGTTCAAATTAAGGCAACAAGTTGAGATGGTGGATTACGGGAAAGAATGGCTAGGGCTGTCCTGCAAACCCTATTCACTCCGTAGTGGTATATGGCAGTTTTGGAATCGCTCCCTATGATAGAAGAATGAGCAATCATAGCGGCAAGTGCAACCGCACTGCCTCCTCCGCCTATTCCGAAGACGAGACTCGAATATGTGGCCGTTGCAACACTGCCGTCAGAGTTAATAACTGTTAACGCAAATTTCTGTCCACAAGAATACTTTGTGGCGTCGACATAGACCTCATCAATGAAGTTCAAGAACTTTCTCTGAAGATTTAGCTCGTTCTTTTCTTCTGTGCTTGTGATGAACAGGATGCATATTTTTAGAGATTAGAGGTACAGAAAAGTTTTCATGTAGCTGATGCTGAATAATAAGCTCCTCTTTAGTGATTGGTGCTGGAGTAGTATTGAGGGAGTTTAAAATATGCCTACCAGTGTGGGTGTTCGAAAGCGTAGGTATTGAGCTGTCAGGTGAGCTTCTGCGAGCTCGCTAAAGGTATTTAACGAACCTGTAGGCAACATTTTTTCTGTATAAGCTGTACTTGGCACTCCAAGAGCAAACTTGTAGAGCTTGCGTATCAGTGAATTTGCCTTATCTTCCCCAGGCCTTGTTAGGTGAAGAGATGGGAGGGAAGAGAGGATTTTACTGATAGCAAATGCTTGTACCAGTCTTAATAAATCTGCCTCACGAAGACCTCCATGTGTATTCGACACTCTTCCTATAAGTCTGGTTGTGTAGTCTATGCTGGTAGCAACCATTTGAAGCGTGTATACACTATTGAGCTTGTTAGACTGAATGTGCATGCCTAGTACACGTATTTTGTCTACGACAGGAACTGGCTTCCCATTCAGGTTTACCTGAATGCTGGGTTTGTCGAGCTTTTTAGCAGAGATCAGCAAAAGCTCAGATTTAGCTCGAGATTCATAAGCCTAGCAGCCGTAGTAACCGCATCTGCAGCCTCTTGTAAGATATTTTGAATGTAGCCATCGGATCCACCTTTCATCTATACGGTAAAACCATCACCATATAAAGAATATTGAAGATGTGGTATTTTATCTAGTGCCTCAGAAATAGACCTCATAGCTAGGTTAAAAAGGAACGGTGAGAGAACCAATCCCAGAAATGTGCTAAAGCTACCTAGGGTGACTGGGGGGGAATTTCGGTCTTTAAGACTAATGATAGCCGTGCGGTTGATGAGGAATTCACGGAAGTAGTTATACATTTTCTTGCCAGAGTTAAGACTATCCAATTCACGTAAAATAGGGGCATGGGCTATGTTGTAAAACGCACCGCGCACGTCGAGCCCTAGAATGGCTTGGTTGACTTTACTGCCACTGGGAGTAAGATGTCATGCTTGAGCCTAAGCATGGCATCCTGGCAAGAGAGTGATTGACGAAAGCCCACCATCTCTTGTGCGAATTACCGATTATCTTCTTCCTACTTAGTCAAGTGATTAAAAATGACATGATCGAGAGTTTTGCACAAATATTGCATTCAAAAAATAGGTCTAAGGTTAGCGATGTCTGAGGGATTATTAGATTTAGAAATAAAGATGACCCTAGTGGTTTCCCATGAGTTGGGAAGGAAGCCAGTATTAAAACAGTGATTGTAGAAATATGTGAGGGTGGTGATCGATTGGTCGTCAATATTCCTAAGTACTATATTAGTTACGTTATCGATATCCGGATAGATGCAGTTCGAAGAGAAAATTAAGCATGTCGAACTTCCGTTTCCCTTATTGGGGCTGCAAGAAGTTCATTGACCTCAACGGCATAATCTGAGTGTGCGTGGGCTGAAATGAAAAGGAGGTGCAATCATACAAGCTCCTGAAGAAGATGCGAAATACCACCATTGTGTTTATGCAAGAACTGAGCTTATGTAATGATTGTGATGCGAACGCAATGTCGATGGGTTGAACAAATGCCTCCGAAATGGCCAAGTCTTGTTACTACTGAGACATCCGTGCATGCTCTCGCACCTTTGACCGCATTGTTGACTGAATAACTGGGTTGCATATGCGTGTATGTCGTGATCGAGCCTAGCTACATGGATGCGAAGCCAGCGGTTGTGATGGTGTTTTCTTCCGTCGTTTTAATAACGATTTCTTCGCTTCCGACATATGAAGTAGCTTCGCATAAACTGTGTGGAATAGAGTATCTGAAGGAATAATTCTAGCATGTTTGTCAACGTCCGCTTGGAGTTGGCTGATCCATTCCTGTAAAGCTTCTATGGAAGTGGGAGAATTATTCACACGAGTTTGCTGAAATGTGTCCCAATCCGTTAGGTTGGGAGGTTTGATGTTAAATGGTTTATGAGAAAAACTAAGAGAAGACTGAATGACGTAGTGGTCGCTACCAAAATTGATTTGAATGTTTCCCAATTTAGCTCAGTTAACCCGTGAGGTCATGGTGAGATCTGGTGATGTGCCTTTAGAGACGCTGTTCCCTAAGCGGGTAGGCATGTCGACGTCATTGTGCAGAGTCAGTTGATGATCCTGATTGTGGGTTCATAAGGCTGGTCCTTTAGACATGGATATTGTTTGACCCGATCGCTGGTTTGGAGAATTGAAGTCGCCAACCATGAGGAGTGGGTTTCTCCGGGCTTCCGGTTTAGCACGAGCGAAAAGGGTGGTAAATCGGTGGTGACAAGAGCTCGGACTGCTGTAAATATTGAGGATGTAAAGGGGAACTGACCTCGTATTTTTATGAAGTATTTCCACGAAGTCGTGATCAATGTCGATACCATAAAAATATGAGCAAGAAATGGTTAAGTGCTTTTGGGCTAAAATTGCGGTATCAGGGCGTTCGCATCTTGTGCACCTGAAGGTTTTGTAACCAGAGAGTTCAATGTGACCATTCCTTTCTTGTAAAGAAATGATTGCACGTGCTTGTGTGAGATGCGTACTGTTGCAAACTAGCTTTCTTTTTTGAAAAGCCCCTGTAGTTCGACTGCCACACAACTATTTCGGAGCGCTTAGGGGACGCGGCCATACAATTGGTTAAGTCTTTTAAGAATTCGACTAAACTGACCATCAACGTTGTTATTGATGCTGTCGCGGCCGTTTCGCTAGCATCACATATACCAAATTTGGTATTACAGTACGTGAATGGATGACTAAGGTGTGTGACTGGTGCAAACATGATAATAATGAGATGCGTGTCATGTTACAACATGACTACAAGCTACGCTCATGCTGCGCTGGCGGCCGTTTCGCTGGCTTCATTTCTACCAAATTTGGTATTACGGGATGTGAATGGATGAAGAAGGTATGATACTGGTGCAAACATGATATACATGAGATACATGTCATATGACAACATGGCCACATGTAACGCTCATGATGTGCTCTTGGCCGTTTCGATAGCCTCACATGTACCAAACTTGGTATTACGCAACGCGAATGGACGACATTTCTATATTACACATGCAAACATGATAATCACGACCTGCTTTTCATGTAACATGACTACATGCCACACTGATAATGCGATCGCGGCCATTTCTCCAGCTTCACATTTGCCAAATTTGGTATTACGTGATGCCAACGAACGACAAAGGTATGTGACTGGTGCAGACATGATAATCATGAGAGCCATGTCATGTGAGAACATGACTACGTGCCACAGTCAAGGCGCCAATACATTTCAACTTGATGCAGTGCGCGCGCTCACGTGCGTTCATTTTGGCGTGTCACGCCGGCGTTGCCACGCCAGGCGCCGCTCTTGCCATATGCTCGCAGGTGCGCGCCGCGCTGCGTTGCTTTGACACATGCGCACGAAAAAGGGAGCGCATTGGTGCGAAATGCAGCATGTCGCATTTCGTGCCAGTCGCCATCGCCCCGCGCCAATGGACGCTGGTAGCGCTTGGCGTCAGACTGTAGAATGCTGGCGTTTTGATAACGTTCCGTTGCTGTGCCCAGCGAGCGCGTGTAACCGCTACAATAGCATATATTGGGCCCTTCATGATGCGCCCGCGGCCGTCTTGTTAGCTCCACATATATCAAATTTGGTGTTACGTGACGTCAATGAATGACGAGATATATGACTGGTGCAAACATGGTAATCCTGACGCGTCTCATGTAAGAACCTGACAACATACCACGCTGCCTCCACCTATACTAAATTTGGTTTCACGTGACGTAAATTGGTGACGAAGGTAAACGACACATACAAACATGATAATCAAGACACGGAAGTCATGTATGGCATAATTCGCCTCCACCTCGTCACGTTGTGCTGATTTTCAAGTGAAATATCAACATTTCTCATTCGTACTTCGCATATCGATTCACACTGTACGTGGGATCTGCCAATTGTTTTTGGAGGAGGCCCCTGCTTCTTGGTCGGAGAAGAAGGTTTGAGCTTGTGCGAGGGAGGAGTCTTGTTGTCAAACTTGGGGAGAGGCGTCTTCAGCTTGTATCGCAGTGCCCACGGCAAGGATCGAGTTTCATGACGCCCACTTCTCTCGGAACTTCGGTGGCAGCGCGAACGACGAAAGCAAAGACGGGTGGCAGCGGCATGCTGCTGTGACGCACAGCTATAGGCCCAACTAGGCTGCAGAATCTGCGTCGTTTCCTTTCCCCAACGTTTCTCCTTCTCTGTTCGGTTGAATTGGTTTCTCGCACATCTTTCATTTTTCAAAAATTGATTGTACATTACGTGGCACAGAAAGTCTTTGCCATTGATTTATTTTAAAAAACGCAAGTCATTAGTTACATTTATAAATATCTTTAGCCATATTCACAAAAAGCATCAAAGGACGGCGGAATCATAAAGAATGCTTCGGACAAACCCAGGGACCTCAAGGCGATTGTTCAATAAAGCATGGATGTGCTTTTCAGAACACCTTTAGTTCTATCAGGCAGTCTCCGATGGCAATATTCAAGTTTCATCGTGCCCACCGTTGTCTAAAATATATGGAAAAATATGGCAACATATCCACGGGATGAATGATGGAGAGTGGGGCAAAGCATCCGCCCGTCCACTCGTTCTTCTTTCCATCCATCCATGCGTCCGTCTGTGTGACCATCCATGCGTCCATCCGCCCGACTGTGCGTCCATCCGTTCGCTACGTCCATCCGTGCGTCCGTCCCTGCGTTCGTCCATGCATCCGCTCCTGCGTCCATCCATGCGTCCATCTGTCCGTGCAGCCATCCATGCGTCCGTCCATTATCTGTTTGCGTGTCCATTTGTCTACCTAGTCAGCACTCCAAGTACCACCATCTCGCATATTTTCATTCTATATTCCGCATATAGAAGCGCCGTCATCCAGCGGACATTCCAAGGACTAAACGAGAGGGGGCACGCGCACACTTTCTTACGGCTTGCGCTTCGTGTCTACTTCCCACCTTTAACCACCTCGAGTTTATGGTATATACTAGTTCACTGTATCCATGGAACTGTAGCCCAACGCTCGCTAAACCTTTCTATAACCGAGGGGGTTACGCCCAGCGAGTGTCATGTAGCAAATACTTTCTTGTCCAATAGTGCTCAATGTACATGTCAATAGTTGCTAATGGGGAATGGCAGACAGGAGAATTTGGCTTTTAGTTAACGTGCACGCAGTGAATTTTTTTTATTGTTCAACAACGCACAGGAGAAATCTCCCACCGGCAGAACGTTGCAAGTCAAAGCATAATACATGTTACGTACTACGACGAGGGACGAACGGGGGCTGCTTTAAGGAGCTTTGCCCCTAAAACGGCTGGACAATACTCGGCGACAACTTTTTTTGGGACTGTAGTGAAGGATATTGACAAAGCCAAATCTCGTGCATCCTACCGCCAGTGAATGTAGTTCCACAACAACACCCGTATTTGCACCGTGAAATATAGAAGTTATCTCTTTATTTCCTTCGGGGCGCTATTTGAAGACGCAGATGCCACCATTCAGGTAGTCGTAAAAAATGCGCAGCATTTCTTAGCGAACTTTGTTGACTTTGAGCAACTCTATCTATCTATCTATCTATCTATCTATCTATCTATCTATCTATCTATCTATCTATCTATCTATCTATCTATCTATCTATCTATTTACTACTTTAGCTATCCTGGCCATTTCGATAATAGTATTAATACCAAACTTGGCGTGGCATACCATGACTATATGAAGAACATATTTGACTAGTCATAACATTAAAATCATGACACGTATGTCATGAATATCATACTTTACATTTCATAGTCCTGGAGCCCCTGCGCTGGTTTCGTTTACATGGCATGTTGCAAAACTGGTATGGTATGACATGATTGCATGGCGAACACAAGAAACCGACCCAATCATGAAAATCATGACAAGCATTTCATTTAACAACATGACTACATGCCACGCTCATGATGCGCTCGCGGCTGTTTCGCTAGCGTCACATATACCAAAGTTGGCATTACGGTAGGTGAATGGATGACGAAGGTATGTGACTGGTGCAAACATGATAATCATGAGATTTGTGTCATGTAACACTATGAATACATGCCGCGCTCATGATGTGCTGGTGGCCGTTTCGCTAGCTTCACTTATACCAAATTCGTTACTATGGGACGTGAATGGATTACGAAGGTATGATACTAGTGCAAACATGATAAACACCAGATGCGTGTCATGTAACAACATGACTACGTGCCACGCTCATGATGCGCTCGCGGCCATTTCGCTAGCGTCACATATACCAAATTGAGTATTATGGTACATGAATGGTTGAAGAAGGTATGTGACTGGTGCAAACATAATAAACATGAGATGCGTGTTATGTAACAACACGACTACATACCAGGCTCATGGTGTGCTGGCGCCTGTTTCGCTAGCTTCGCTTATACGAATTTCGGCACTACGGGACGTGAATAGATTACGAAGGCATGATACTGATTCAAACATGAAACATGATAGACGTGTCATTCAACAACACTACATGCCACGCTCATGATGTGCTTGCAGCCGTTTTGATAGCATCACATATACCAAATTAGGTGTTACGGTACGTTAATGGTGCAAACACAAAAGTATGTGACTGGTGCAAACATGATAATTATGAGATGCGTGTCATGTAACACAATGACTATATGCCACGCTCATGATGCGCTGGCGGCCATTTCGCTCGCTTCGCTTATACCAAATTCTGTATTACGGGACGGGAATGGATGACGAAGGTGTGATACTGGTGCAATCATGATAAACATGAGATGCGTGTCATGTAACATAATGACTACATGCTTTGCTCATGATGCGCTAGAAGCCGTTTCGCTAGCTTCACAAGTACCAAACTCGGAATTACGCGATGCGAGCGGACGACATAGGTCACTGACACATCCAAACATGATAATCACGACATGCGTGTCATGTAACAACACGACTACATGCCACTCATGATGAGCTCACGGCCGTTTCGCTAGCTTCACATACGCAAAATTTGGTATTACGTGACGTGATTTGATGACGAAGGTATGTGACTGGTGCAAACATAATAATCATGAGATTCGTGTCATGTGAAAACATGACTACGTGCCACAGTCAAGGCATCAATACAATTCGACGTGACGCGGTGTGTGTGCTCGCCGTCATTCATTTTGTCGCGTCACGCCGGCATGGCCACGCCAGGCGCCGGTCCTGCCATATACTCGCAGGCGCGTGCCACGCTGCGTTGCTTTGACGCTTGCGCGTTGCAGCGCGTGCAGCGTCCCTTCGTCACGAAAAGAGGGCGACGCATTGTTGTCTGGGTAACGCATCGGCGTGAAATGCAGCATATCGTATTTCGTGCCGGTGTCCGTCGGGCCGCGCCGACGGACGCTTGTCGCGCTTGGGGTCAGACTATATAGTGCACGCGTTTTGCCAACGTAGGGTTGCTGTGCCCAGCGTGCGCGCGCGTCAACGCTACATTGAAGTATATTGGGCCCTTCATGATGCGCTTGCGGCCGTTGTACTGGCTCCACATATACCAAATTTGGTGTTACGTGACGTCAAGTGATGACTAACTATATGGCTAATGCAAACTTGATAATCCTGACTGGTGTGACATGTGAGAACATGACAACATACCATGCTCATAGCGTGCTCGCGGCTGTTTCGCTAGCTTCACATTTAATATATTTGATATCGCGTGGTGTGAATAAATGATGAAGGTAAACGACACATCCAAGCATGATTATCATGACACGGAAGAGCATCATTTACTTCCACCTGGTAACGTTGTGCTGATTTCAAAGTGACATATCAATCTTTAATTTTCGTTCTTCGCATATCATCGATTCCCACCGTACATGGGATCTGCCAAATTTAACTTCATTTATTCGTTGTGACCTAATAATATTGAACGCTCAAAAAAGTGCTGCATTTTTACGTTGTTACGTTTGGCCCATCAATTCGTTTGGGCAGACGCCATTGTGCGTTAGCCGGTCTACTCTTGAGGCTTTCAACCCCATCGGCGCCCAGTCTGCAAGACGCTGTCCGGTAGACGTTCCGGGAAGCAGTCGGGTCTCAACGAAAGCTTCGCGAGGCAAGCCTTTTGTTGAACAGGCTCGTACGGCGGGGGAACGGCATCACTGTGGCGGGCCTCCTTAAGTCAATCTCTTGACTCGGCTTTTGTTATCTACGCCAGGCCATCTCAGCACACCGACAGCCCGAAAGCCTGGGAAAGCATCAAAGAAGCCGTTAACCGAAACGAGCGTTTGGACTGCTTGAAGCTGAAAGCAGCGTGGACCGCTGCTGACGGTCCGGTTAGCGGCCATCTCCCCGGAGAAGCTCAAGTTTCCCTCTTTGGAATCTACCTTTTCGCCCTGCGGTGCCTTCAAGGCGTGGGCCGGGTGTGTCTTTGTGTGGTGCGTTCCTGTTACCATTGGACCGCTTCGCCCAGCCGAGTGGTGCAATATCTGCACCCTTTCTGGTGGGTGGGCCAGAAAGACTTCGTCCCCTGCTGCGTGGCAAGAGTCATCAGCGCCTCCTTCGGACGGCAGAGACAGCGGGCTATAAAAGCCGAAGCATTTTTGTAAATAGTGCTGAATCTTTTACGCAATCATGAGCTGATCCTCTGTTGCACATAATGCGGGATCTTCTCGATCCCTGTACAGTTCCTATCTTTCTTTTATAATGCAAATAAACCTTTCGTTCAGTCTCTTATTAACGCGTACCCTCACTGGCGAAGATCGGCTTTGCGGACAACGGCAGGAAGCCAGCTACCCTAAAGAAACCCGCCGTTTCTGCCATCATCAACCTTCTTACCCTTAACAACGTGCACCTCAAACGCTAAGTGGCGTCTGCGTCTACATGAAACGTTGATGGTCCGCCCCCGTCGCTTTTCTTAGCGTTAGGAGACGGGTGCCACAACGGACTACTTCGTGTAATGCTGCATGTGCAGAATCTCCACCACCGTAGCTTCTCCTTCAGCGCCAAGAAAAGTATTCGCCGAGTATACACCAGAACACAGCAAGCTCAGTGCTTGCTGCCATATTGAAAAGAGCGTGGCGCCATCTGTTGAAAGCGTGGTGAAGCACCACTACAAACTGTCACGCGAGCAGACGCTCTGCAAATCAAGCGCGCAACTTCACAACTCGAGTCCGGCTGTAAACATGTTTCGCGCTACTTCTGTGCCGGAAGTTTGTGCTGATTTTGTGTGAAACGTTGAGGAGACTTTCCTCGACAGTCCGGATTGACTGCAGCACGTGCATTGCAGGCGGCCGAAGCAGCTTCATCAGGTACGTATTATCCGACAGAAAGAAATGCGAACCGCGGAAAGCTTTACCTGCGGCGTGCCTTGGCTGTGACAGGGCAGAATTCGTGCTGTAAGGTGGCGCCAACCTAGCGCTTCAATCTGGCTCCAATTAACGCTCATGCACTGCATGTGTTTCAACTGCCAGACCTGCCGGGCACTCGGAACGCACACGTGGTGCAAAAGTGCCAGCCAGAACAAGATTTTAAAATGCTACGCTGACGCCGGCTGAAAGCACACGTAGATTCGCCTAGGGACAGTAAGGCATGTCGCAGTTCAACCGAGTCGAAAGCCATGATTCCCACGCTGTTCACGTCTTTTTTCATTGTGATAGTAGGCCATTAGAGTTGTACTAAACATGCGTGATGCGTGCATCCACGCGTGAGTCGTAATACGTATGTCCTATTATTGACATGCTGCATGCGAGAGGATACGGCAATTGTTTTGTGCCGCATACTACAGGTATACTGCACGCAAATCGCTGCTGTAAACTGAAACAGCTGGAGTTGTGCTTGAATAAACGCAATAAGTATACTTACTCGTACACTTTACTAGGCTCGTAGTTTTTCCTGTTGATTGCGGTTATATCTCAAGGCGGCGGAGCTCAGCGTTTGTCGTTGTGGGCCGACATTTGTGCAATCGCAAAAATCCACACCAGCACAATTCCCACAATGCGCTGTGAGCTTCACAGGCTGTGCTCATCAATCTCTCACTCTTGCGCTGGTTGTTGTCGCATCAGATGACAGCGCAGTGATACCCCGATGGCATTTTATAAGGGGCCGCAGCATGAACAGCCGCGTTTTCGCTTTTTAAACTCCCAGAGCCACTACTTGTCATGCTAGCAAGGTGGGCCTTAACAGTTCCAAACAAATTATGCCATCTCTGGGAGCGAGGGTATACCACCGAAGGCGCCAGGGTGCGAGCTGGGCATGCTCTCGTCTATAGACAGCGCTTGGTGTCCCTTTCTCATCTCTCAGCACCGCTAGTTCATGGAACTGCAGCCCAACCTTCCCTGAACAATGTTAGTACCATATCCTTAAATGCTTTTTTCTGGTCATGAAACTCCCACATCGCTCAATGAGAGAGCTTCTCATGCCACCCGCACTTTCTGCGCTGTGGCGCTGGTATAGATAGAGGGGCGAGAAAGCCTGCTCGGCTGGCTACTTCGCTGGCTACCAATTAGCCGAGTGCTGGCGTGGAGTGATGGTGGTTGTGCGGATCGCCCTCATTTTTCGCTTTTCGGGGTCGCATCGTGTTGACAGTAATGCCCAACACCTGCTGCGTGCTGGGCTGTCGCTCTGGATACCAGGGAACCTTCGAAGAAACTTCCCTGTTCTGTTTGTCAACCACCGCCGAACATTGCGACGGGTGGCAACGTGCGTTCCCGCGGCAAGACACTGCCGGATTTTCGTTCGACTGAAAGAGTGCTCGCGTGTGTGAGATACATTTCGACACTAGTGACATTTTACGTGTGGAAGTGTGCACAGTGAACAGAGTCATCGTTTCGCTGCCCCAAGAACGACCGAGACTGGTGGAAGACGCCGTACCACAAATTTTCGAAGGTTTGCCTTCTTACCTCTCCAAACCAAGTCAGCGTTCGCGTTTAACGAAGCGCCGACAGGGCCGCGAGAGCTTTCTCCGGACTGTGATGCGGCAGTCGCGAATGCAGACGTCTCCAGTGCAGCCGTCGAAGAAATCGATGGTAAAATACCTATCCGCTCACTATGCTAACCAAATTTGTTCCTTCCCTTATAATTTTCGCGCTTTCTCACTCTTTGCAGGTGTTGTGAGAATCGAGAATTGGAATGGCTACGCTGATGCAGAGGTTAAACAGAGATCACCGTTTGGCCAGCATCGGAGCTGCAGAGAGTGAAGGCCCAACTTCGCAGCGTGAAGCAACAGCTTCAATTATACCAGCGGAAACTTTTTTCGGGGATTTTCGTTGTGTCGTTCACTTCATCTCCCAACTTTCAATCTTTCTTTCTTCAAATCCAGATTTGAATAATCTATGTGCTTGTGCTCCTGGCAGTTTGGAATTCTCGACGGGTGCCAGTAATATTACTAAAAAAATATATGCCGACATGTTTGCCTCTCCAAACTCTACCTCCTCGCCCTGCGGTGCCTTCGAGGCGTTGTCCGGGTGCGTCTTGCAAGCAGCAAAGCTTGCAAAGCGTAACGCAGTTGACCAATTGAAAATGTTACCCAGTGCTATGTAAGCAGTGGCGGGATTTGTTTTCGTTAGGCAGAAATGTCTCGCACGTAAAAAGCTGAAGTTAGATTGAAAGACATATCTACCCTATCGGAAAAAAACGAATGGTGGGCATGGTGGAAACCACCACCCACCATTATAGTGGATTAATGTAGTGGGTGAATGGTGGGAAACACCCACCATGGCGCATGGTGGGTATGGTGGGTGCTGCAGTGCCGGCAACACTTGAGCGCAAAATGACGGCAGAATCACCGTGACGAGCTGCCACAAAAAATAAAAAAGAATTCTATAAAAACGGTATAAGAAAACACCCGTCCCGTAAAAAAAAACAAGGCGCCGCAAAGGATCGCACGTGCAACCTGCAGATTCTCATTCGAAGACGCTAACCACTGCGCCACACCAACATGACGGTGGTTGCGTGTTAAATACTTAGTTGGCGTACAAACTTAAGGTTCAACTTAAGTTATGTTTGTCGTCTACACAACATAGACAAGATCTACACCTGCTACTAAAAATTGCACATTTATTAAACACAAGCAACTGCGCCCTGTAACGATTGCCACTATGTTATTGGCACTAGTGCTATTTTTTTACATTTCACAACTTAAAGAAAAAAAAACCAAGTGGACTGGGGAGCAGCAACAGTTTACCGGCGGGGTCTGCCAAGTTTAATATCCGTTTCGCGCTCGTTCTAAAGGGCGACATCTGCTCACGCTTTATGACGCTTCTAGGCTCATTTCATAGATAGGCCCACCTAATTTATTTGAGTGAGTATTGGGATGCTTTTCGCGCAATGTAGAGGGCGGTCGCGCCAGCGCAATGCTGTTGCTCTTTCGCTAAAGCAACAACTACATAACGGCTTGGCCAAAACGAATGCAGTGTACCGGAAACATTACGCTATCATAATGGTTCTACAAGCACACGAATTGCCACGTCTGAGTTCTCGTACAAAAGCTAAAGAAGTGCCAGTGAGTGCGACCGGCGGCTGTCGGTGAGAAGACACTAAATTACGTTCTCTGTGAGTGCTTTAATCGCGTCGCATCGATTTTTGTTGCTTCTTGAGCGAACAGCATACGCAATGAAAAATGCTTCATTTAGGTTGATTGATGCTATATGGCTGCGCTGTATTGTCATACTTAATCGTCGTAATCGTGTATTCTGAAACCCGGAAGCACGGATAACACAATTGTACGGGCTCGGTTAGTAGGCCTAACCTTTGGTGGAAATCATGATGGTAGAACATGTAGTGTACAGATCCCAGCTTGGTACACTATATAATTTGCCCGCCATTATAAGCCCACCCATCATCTGCTTACTGCTTCCCAGCATTATTGCGATGGTGGGCAGAGCTTCTCAGCTTGGTACACCATGTGGCCCACCATAACAAGCAGCACCCATCATCTGCTTAGTGCTTCCCAGCATTATCGCAATGGTGGGAAGAGTTTCTCAGCTTGGTACACCATGTAGCCCACCATAATAAGCACCACCCACCATACGCTTAGGGCTTCCCAGCATTATCGCAATGGTGGGCAGAGTGTCCCATTATTGCCCACTATCTAGCCTCTGCTTTCCACCATCATTTCCACTTTACCCATCATCTGTACACCATACCACCCAGTATGTCCCGGCATAACAACCATATTTTCCACTACGTCCCACCATAGCCATCATAATTTCCACCATGCCCACTATTATTTCCACCATGCCCACTATTATTTCCACTACGCCCACCATGTTTTCCGGTATCCTCTATGGCATTTTTTTCCAATAGGGTAAGTGCATAAAAAAAATCTAGACATGTTCAGAAAGACCAATTTAGATTAATGTACAACTGATTCATTTAAACTGAACAACTAGGTTGAATGAAGATCCTGGTTAATTTCTATGTACGCGTAGGAGGAACAAGGTGGCCAATTAGAAGGCAGACTTAGATGTCGTGGTCATTGGGAGAGTACGTGGGAATGGATAAAAAAAAAGTCGCGTATATCACAACGCTACTGCGCTATCAAATTTGCGTGCGTAAATTCAAAAGCTTTCGTTTCGAAACAGCACGTATTGCCGATATCTAGCAGCTCACAACAGTCTCATCTCATTTTTAATCTTTAAAATTAAAAACGCGAATTATGACACCAAATAAAAAAAAGAACACAATTTTACCATCCCTCCCCGTCTTGTGTTGTCTCATTCTGAGCTTTTAATATTTCGGCTTTGTCACTAACGATATCCCTCAACAGGTACTTCAATGGTAATAATACCAAGTGATCCCGATATACAGATTTGTTTATTGGCACGCGAACTTCTATCGGCTGCTTGCTGATGTTCCATAAAAAAAGTGACAATTATTTGGAAAATGAATGATACGGGCAGCCAGAGCATGGATGCTCCGCAATTTATGGCGCAAACTGTGTTAACCTTTCAGCCATCTAGTACCAGTCACAGTGTTCGGTTTGACGATAATTATAGCACGAGAACAGAACGACGACAAAGGGACACCCCTCTTCAACCTTTGTTAGACTCCTTGTCCCTGTCTTGTCGTTCTGTTCTCGCGCTATAATTATTGTCATATCATACAAACTAGCCCAAACTACCACACTTCAAGTTACAGTTCTGTTTAAGCCCGAAAGGGGCTATGCAGGAATTGAAAATTTTAGGAACGCTACGAATGCGCGTCACTTGACAGACGGACTCAGTTAAAACTTCACCAGCTATCAAGAACCTAGGCAATTTGACAACGCGCATCATGGGCCACTTTGACAATACTAATAGCTGCTATTATTTGTCAGTTATAACATGGAGAACGAAAACATCTGAAGAAGTGTACTTGATGGGAAACGCTTCCGCGAACGTGCCACAGCCCTGCCAAGCGCGGCCGATTGATGCTCTCCTGCTTACGGTGGCGCCTAATGTGGTCACTTTTGTCCCCATATGAAACTTTCGCAGGAGTTTTATGAACAGAAACAAATATTAAAATACCATGCTAAAACCAAGTAGGTTAGGCCGAGCGAATTTAACGTGGCAATTTTGTTCTGGTCCGATTATGACCAAAGAGCGTTTTTCTGTTTTGGGTTTCCTTAGTAGGACTCTAATTCAAGGCAAACTGTCACCTACACTCATCTCTGTAGGTTATTTCACTAGAAACAACTATCTTTTAACCTAGGATTAACGTGCGTGGGTTTCCTCCTCGATTCGAGTCCTAACACGTGCGGCTGGTTAGAAGCGAGACGTCGACAGTGGCCTGTGTTTTGTGCCTATAGTTCCCACCTTTACCGCCGCTAGTTCATGGCGCTGCGGTCCAGCCCTTGCCTGCAACGAGCTGTGAAGAATCTGCCTTATTGTTCCATTTTCGAGGGTGCAGGCCGTAAGAGAGGGCGCGCGTGCCGCTTTTCTAGCCCAGCCATGCCACAATAGATGTTGTTAGTAGCAAACGTAGTGTGAATCTGAACAAATGAAAAGTGTACGAAAACATAAAAGGTGCCATGGGCTGGGACCGATTCTGAAGGTCGCAGGATGGTCCCTGCCCACGGTCAGCTATCTATATATACGACTGTTTTTCTGCCTTCAGATTTACATTAAATTCACTACTAACACTGTCCCCTATACTCTCTTGGCCTCGAGGATATACCCTGGCGCCACCTACGTGATGACGTCACTCAGTGGATGCCGAGTTTTGTTGTATGCTAGAACACCGAATTTTCTGCGCTTTTGGTTTCGACACCGTACGTGCTTTCCTTTGTTTTTATTCTCAGTGCTTAAATTAACGGTAAGGCCTGAAAATACGGGCAAGCAAACTATGAATCCGTGCCCTTTGGTGGCACTCTCATGTCGAATTTGCATCGTGCAATCGCGACTAGGAACCAGTGCAGCCATGGGGGACGATGAAATAGGCGTCGCGAAAGCAAAGGCTGCTGTATTCCACAACTATTATCCTATCTGTGAAGTCAAAACAACCGCAGCGCTGGACGTTCTACGAGGGACGCCCAAGCCACGCCATAAGGAGCGTCTTAGCGTCTCACGTCGTCGGTAGCGTCTCACGGCGTCCCTGGGCTGGCGGACGCCCATCACGGCAAGCCAGCCCCCGAAGAAGGCGCTAGCCTTCGACGTAGTCGTCCCCGAGGGAACTAGTCCCGAAGACATCGTTGACGCGACGTCTTCAATAGTAGGAATCGAAGAAGTATACTGCGTTCAGCACTTTGGAGGCCGGAACTACCAAGTTACCGTGAACAGTGAGGCCGCACTGGCCCAAATCGTAGACGCGTCGCACCTCATCATCCGAGGAGAGCGCGTCGCCATCGTACCCCTGGGACCCCAAGTGACCCCAAGTGACCCAAGTGACCGTCCTGTTCCTGCCGTGCCGCGCACCCAGCGAAGTCCTCGCACAAGCACTCTTTCCCTACGGGAAGGTGCTGCACATCACCGGAGGACTCATGGGATCGCGTCCAACCATGACCACTGGGACGCGATACGTCCGCATGGAAATGAACGCTTCGTCACCGGTGCCCAACTACCTCAAGGTCGCGGGCCATCGAGTAACCGGTGACTATAAAGGCATCCAGCGAGTGTGTCGTCGATGTGGAGACAGTGGGCACCTCCGCATGAACTGCACAGTTTCGTTTTGTGGAAGGTGCCGCGTTTATGGCCACGACGGGAAAGGCTGCTCGCTGCCGTGTCGCCGTTGTGGGGACCCGCATGCCACCGTGGCCTGCACCATCAGGCCATCGTATTCCGAGGCGGCATCCAAGGATTTCCCTCCACTTCAACCAGGAACGCCATCTAAGAACAAGTGGGACGATTCGTCAACGCGAGCCGTGGTAACCGACCACGACCAAGTTTTGCCAATCGCAATGCTGCACCAGATGCCCACTGCGTTCTCAACGATTCCGGGCCTGGTAATCCCTCCAGGTACTGAAAACTTAAGTTCTCCGCGTCCCGTGGCCATTTCTGAGGAATCGCAGGCCAAGCCCTCGTCAGACGAAGCGCCTCGTGAGGACGGCGTCTCGGATGGGAATATTGCATCTGAGGCTCCTCGCGTTGCTGCTCTGTCGACAACAATTTCAGGTGTCATCGAGGAGTCTACATCTCAAGACGACGACGCCTGCATGTACGAGGACTCCAACAGCACCGCGAGTGAGGCGCCCCTACAAATTGACGAAGACACCTGCCCCAGTGACATAAGCCAGGACAGTGGAGACGTCTTTGTACAATCCTCGCTCAAAAACCCGGACACCAAACGCCACCGGATAACTATTCGTGACGTAGAAGCCCCCACCAGAGACAGAAGTCCCCTGCGGACTTCGACGCGATCCCGGAAGCCCCGAGCCTCCGGTGGATCGCCTGGCGGGAAAAAATGACTCAGCCACTTGCGGGGCATTGGCTCCCGCACCTAATAAAGGTACCCCTGCATTTGCGTGATCCTATACTATGTTTTAATTTTCCCCATGGCTCTTACTTTAAAAGTTATTACTTTTAACGTTCAAAGTATCCGAAATCCACAAAAACAGGCTGAGGTATTGGCTTTTGCACGTTCAGTGCACTGTGATTTGCTGTTCCTGCAAGAAACAAATTTTTTCAAGCTTTCTGAAGTACTCGCTTTCAAGCGCGCGTTCAATTTTGATTGTTTCTTTTCGTACGCCAGCACGCATTCGACTGGCGTTGGAGTCGTTATTTTTTACCGAGGTCTTTTACGTGACCATCATGCTTTCTTCGATGCCTTAGGACGCGTGCTGGCGTTCGATTGCACCTTTTTTTTCGTTAAGAATAAGATTTGTTGCCGTGTATGCCCCAGCGGCACGCGAGAACTCAAACGCGTTCTTCCAATCTCTTGACGCGTTCCTTTTAAATTTCCGATATGTGGCACTTTTAGGGGATTTCAATTGTGTCTTAGACTCACACGCAGACATTCGAGGTCCGGGTCGTGGCCGGTCAAACTGGAATGCCAGAGAACGCGAACGTCTAGTGCAGCGATTGGCATTGAGTGACATTCATCAAAGTGTGCATGACAGTAATTACACCTATACTTGGCGTCGAGCAGCGTCGAGCAGCCGAATTGATCGCGTGTATGCATCCCCCAGTCTCATTACCTACATTCACGACACCGGGGTAATGTCATTGCTACCGACACCAGTGTAAATTAGCGACCATCGGCCGGTTATGTTATCTCTCCGCCTGCCAGCGGGGACGGCAACGGTTCACAGACCATGGCGTCTCGATTGCCGCGTCCTCCAGGACTCTCAGGCTACGGAGAAATTATCCCGAGCGTTACGCACATCGCTCATTGGGGCCGATGTAGCTGATTGGGATCGCCTTAAAGAACAGTGGCGGCATCATTGCAGTGCGTCGGGCAGAGTACTTTGCACCCGTATGTCGAGAGATGCGTCATTGTTAATCCAGAAGATACGCATTGCCAATCGAGATCCCAGTCCTTCCACTGTAATGCGGGCATGGCAAGAGGAGCTCGTTGAACGGTACCAGCGTATTATGCACGCTTCTTCACTCTCGACTGCAGCTTGGCGCTGTAGACGTGCCTCTGTGCGCACCCTGAGGTGCTAAGGTATGCACGCAGAGCTCTGCTTTGTCCACCAGGCTCGCCTACCTACTTGCTGAACTCTATGACCCCAGCTGCTGTGGGTACGCGCGACTTTCAGGAATTCACTCAACACTTTGAGTCAATAGCTAAATCTGGTGCTAATGTCTGTTACCCAGGAGCCGTTTCTTCGCATCCTCTGCTAACAGATTTACCTCATGATTCCAACATGTCAAATGACGTCCTCCTATCACCGACATCCGATGACGAAATCAAAGGCGCATTAAACACAATGAAAAGGGGACTGGCCCCAGGGCCTGACGGACTCCCTGCAGAGTTTTATGTACTGTTCTGGCCTGTCATTGGTCCAACTATGTCACGTGTCATTCGCAAGTGTTTCCAAGATATTACACTTGCAACTTCTTTTCACAAAGGCCGTATAACACTAGTTCCCAAGAAAGACCCAATGTCCACGCGACCAGAAGATTGGCGCCCTATTACCCTGCTCAATGTAGATTACAAGCTCTTGGCTAGCATTTTGGTGCTTCGAATCAGCCCATTTCTTGCAACTATGATCGCTCCCCACCAGGTCTGTTCTGTTCCGGGCCAAGAAATACACACCCATACGTGGTTAACGCGTGAAATCATTCAATACACCATTAGCCGATGTGCGCAAAGACTGTTGGTTTCATTAGATCAAGAGAAAGCTTTTGATTTCATAGAACATGGCTACATACTAAATGTTTTACATGCATACGGATTCCCGGATAAGTTCATTGACCTTATCAACGCGATGTACACTAATTTAGAAAGTACCCTTTACTTAGATTCCCGTGAGAGTCACGCATTAAGAGTCACGCGTGGGGTCCATCAAGGGTGTCCCCTCTCCTTAGTGTTATTTATCCTTGCATTAGAGCCCTTCTTAAGGGCCATTGAACATCACCCGCAGATTCGTGGCTTACCTCTACCGGGTAATACTCAAGTAAAGGTCGCTGCATATGCAGATGATATCACTCTATATGTACATAATGAACAGTCGCTGCAGCATGCTCTTGATACATTCCATGATTTCGGTATTATCTCCGGTGCAAGGCTAAACTTTTCTAAAAGCCAGTATTTTTTCATTGGCAACCCCAATGGTCGTATCAACATCACGTCGCCTTTACAGTGGTCTCCTGAGATTTCAATACTCTGAGTTACTTTCACTGTATTTGGTATACAGGATAGCATCTGGTCATCCGTTGTACAAACTCTTCGCAATGATATCAAAGCAGCCAGGTACTTCGAATTCCCCCTCTTGAACCGCTGATACTTAACTCATACGGTGTACCTAGGAAAATGTTGGTACCTTTGCCATTCTGTTAAACCACCGCTCCACGTCTGCAGGAAAGTGCAAAGCTGCATCAGTTCATTTTTTTTGGTCTGGTGGCACAGCATTGTTATCGCGTACAGCGTTAGCTCAACCGCGAGATCAAGGCGGCTTTGCATTCCCCGACGTTTCCGTCGCGGCTTCTACATTGTGCCTCCGCACTCTATTGCGAATACTAAGCAATGATGACATGCCCGCTCAGACACTGGCTCCCTACCATCTGGGGCCATCACTACGTGTCTTCTTGGCGGATAGCCAAATAAACAAAGGTCCCCAATCAACTGAATTACCATCTTTGTATCGAGCCCTTCTGGCATTTCATCGACGTTTGGAAGCTACGTGCCCAGAGATAGAGGTGGCCGATTCTAAAGTGGTGGACACAATGGCCGCCCTTCTATGGCCCTTGGTGCCCCAGCATCGTCAATCTGTATTGAACCGCGCTTGGAAGCCAATAACTGCCGCAGTGTTGCCAGGGCATCTGAGAGACTGTCTGGAGGTTGGGCTGGGGCTTGCTCCCCACGCGAGATTGGTTGCAGCGATGGCAGGTAGTTCGCACTTCCACTTGCCCCAACTGCGTCATGGTAGAGACCAATCGACATGCGACGTTTGAATGTGTGGTTTCCCGCCTTTTTTGGCGTGCGGTTAATGCTGGTTTTCGGGGACAGGGTGTGCGAACTTTCGTGTCCAACGGCCGATTTCCGCGTAGCCGCTTCTCCGCTCTCTTAATAGTTGCGGGGCTGTTCAGCCTTTGGAGAAACCGATGTGAGGCCGTAGCTGCCAATTGCCGCCGGCGTGCTTTGTGGCCGCTACTGGGGAGAATGAGACGAGAGATCCTCGCTTTCCTCTCCGAAGAGCTTTTCTTCCTCGGGGAGCAAGAGTTTCTGCGGCATTGGTCGTGCCCTTTCGTCAAGGTGGAACACGAAAGGATACAACTCATTTTTCGACCGACTTGGTGCTAAGCAGCGCCCGTTGAGTTGTTATATATGATTTCATTTGTTACAAATTGTGTTTCATTTGGATCTATTGTATCGTTATACCCGTGTATCGTGATATCACATTGAATTTTTGTGTACATGTATGCCAACATAATCATGTATATTAGAGCAAATGTCTTCACTGTAACGTAGTGATGTTAGTCGTGAAATATAGATGTGCCGAAGTGTATGTGCCCTGTTACTGAAATGGTATGAAGCCTTTGTGTTCTGTACATGCTGTAAATAAACTTTTTTCTAAACAAGCGCTGGGCTCTCTAGCGGAGGCCCTAGCGGCCGATGCTTTCCTTGGCATTGTTGTCTGTTGGTTCTCATAAATCAGGAGTGGCATTTAGATGAGAAGCGCGTTCTGCACGGTGTGGGACCCCGTAACAGTCATCGGCTGTTTAGTGCAGTGTAATTGTACAGTAGCTGGGCTAGCTTCCATAAGAACCCGAACGAGAGAGAGCGATTTCGCATCATAACGTGCGCTTGAGGTCATAAGGCGGCGTGAAATAGCTTCTTTCTCCCGTAGCATTCTTCACTCTGGAGTTTCCAGCTCACCTGTTGGGACAAGAGAACACAACGCTTAAAACGCGCATTGAATCACTGTACCTCTTGTCATTCTGGACAGATTAGCTAAGTTGTTTTGCGGAAATTAAATCGTGAGGCAATTAATATCGATACCGAGATTATTTGTTTATCACTTGTAAAAGCAAATTCATAATTTCTAGGGAGAAGTATCCGAAGCGCATTTTATAAAGCAAGGGATAAAATCACGTGTATTAGCGCTCCTTCCTCGGCCTCACCGAAAGGGTGTTTTCAATAAGCCGAACTTTTTATGAAGTTTTTGTTCGTGACGTTGCGATAGTGCTGTCTACTAACAGCGTTACGCTCGGGGGCCTGTGGGCCTACGGAAGACCGGATATTTGGTGCATTTAGACAATAAAAATATAATCCATCAGTCCTTCTTGTGCAGTGTGCCTCACGGCCAGGTAATTTTTTTTTTTGTCAGACAAAGGCCGAGCCGTTACGCTATCACTTTACAGAAAACCAGTGAAGTATGTTCTGAATCGGTGTGAAAGAGTATATGGCCAGCTCGACTGAAGTACACCAAATGCGTACGTCGTTTTCACAGCCGTCAAGCGCGGATTTAGTGACAACACTGCAATGTCACAGGCGGGAGTATACCATCATGTTTTCTTTCGTTTTAGTTTTGTGTTATAAGCTCCAGTACAGCTTACGAACGCACCCATGCATATCCCCCTTTTGGTGTGTTCGTACTGCTGGTGGTATTTGTTTTTATTTTGTCATCACAGTAGATATTCGTTTATGTCGTTCGCACATGTAGTTACCTGACCAAATCCTGCGAACTCTTTGCGAGAAGTCGACTTTACAATAGGGTTCTTTGATAATTACTTTGTTACGCATCTGAAGGAAAAGGGCGCTTTTAGTTGCTTGATCGGCAGACAAGGCTAACTACACGTGCAGCCCTACTATGTATTTACACGCAATGTCTGTTCAAGTTTATTCAAGTAAAAAGCCTTTTGTACAGTGCAACGAACAGTGAGAGACACCTTTCTTTTTTCTTAGACTATTAATTCCTGTTGAAGATCGGACATACGTTCAGTGATAAACCAAGAAGAAAATTTTTCTAAATTCTAAAAGAAATTATCATTCAAACAAAAACTTCGTCTAGTTCAATACTTTAATTCAGGTTGAAAGTTATATTGTATGTATTGACGTCAGAGCACACATCAAAATAAATAATGTAAATTGCTGAATAAATTTTCGTGTAGGTCTGTTGCGGGTCCTCCAAGAATATATCCAAATTACGCACTCTTTCCTGCTTAACCTCCGGGATCAGCTTCGTCCGGGCCGCAAAACATAAAGTTAGACGAATGAATGCACCAGGTCTCACAAATTCCTAAGTGCTAGGCCATCTACCAGACACCTAAGTCAATGAATAGAGTGGGTAGCAGTTTCTATAGAGGAGTAGATACCCGCGTACCTACAAGCCACCATTCTGTACCCCACCTTTAGAGCAAGCAGCGAGGCTACTGGCTCATGTTGATATCTGTACAACGCATTCATTTTTATTAGGTGGTGACTACAGACTGCATTCATTCTAGCACCCGCAGAGCCAGCTGAAAAAAGAAAGGTGTGGCAATGCTAAATCGACAACCTGGGTTCATTTGCCGGACGTGACCAACACTTTTTAAAGGGGTCCAAGTTTAGATAAATCCAACCCACACTGTGGCACTCCATATCATTAAATCTTCTCTTCGGCAACCAAAAACACAGTCATTAGTGCTTTATCAGTTATACTACCTCAGCAACAGTGTCAGAAACACTCCTTACGTGGCTACTGGCAGTAATATATTCCTAAAAGGCGTGGGATATGACGGAACTACGTTTTCTTTCCAAGGACGATAGTTGTACTTCTATACGTGCAAAACTAGAAAACATATTTGTGCACGTGTCTTACATGAAGCTCGGCCGAGGTCACTTTACTCATCTTCCTCATGGAAGGTTCGCCATCATAGCAACGTACATGCGGAGAAATGCTTTGTTCTTATTTTCCGCGCACCCTCCTCCGCCGGTCTGAGAGAGCCCATGGGCGGGTGCGCACTTCGTGACCTCAACTCCATTGACGTGACCCCCGCACCGGCATTACGAAGAGAAAGGTGGACGACGAAGCAATGCTTGCCGCTCGAGAGACGCCGAGACACGCGAACATGGGGCGACTCAGTTTTCGTGATAGCCTAAATAATTATTTATATATTAATAATTTTTATCGAGTAATAATTACTGACACCTTTCAGCGCAATGGGGCACTGAGTAACAGGCCCAAGAGTAAATGCAAGTGAATAATTCACCTATGAATCACCATCATCGTTATCATCAGCCTGACTACGTCCCCTACAGGACAAAGGCCTCTCCCATGTTCCGCCAGTCAACTCCGTCCTGCGCTTGCTCCTTTTATTTTATACCCGCGAACTTCTTAACCTCATCTGCTCACCTGACTTTTTTTCCCTAACCCGCTTGCCTTCTCTAAGAGTCCAGTCAGTTACACTTAATGACCAGCGGTTATCCTGCCTACGTGCTACATGCCCGGTGCATGTCCATTTCCTGTTCTTGATTTCAACTAGGATATTTTTAACCCCGGTTTGTTCCCTGATCCACTCTGCCCTCTTTTATCTCTTAAGTTACACCTACCATTTTTTATCTGTCGTTCGCTGTGTCATTTTCAATTTAAGCTGAACCCTCTTTCTAAGTGTCCAGGTTTCTGCTCCGTAGCCAAGTACCGGCAAAATGAAGCTGTTATATACCTTCCTTTTGAGGCATAGTGGCAATCAACCAGTCATGACTTGAGAGTGCTTGCCAAATGTGCTCAAACCCATTCTTATTTTCTATTTCCTTCAGTGTCATGATTCTGCTCCTCAGTTATTACTTGTCCTAAGTAGGCGTACTCCTTTACAACTTCAAGTATCTTGAAGCGCTGTTCTCTTATGAGGTTGCTGTAGATTATCCTATGTACATCCCACCTTTGGGTACAGTAAAATAAAAACGTACAGTGCATATATTGAGAAATAATATAAAAGGCAAGAAAGGAGTAAAGAACCGAAAAATATACACGTAGAACAAGACGTTTTCAGACATAACAACAGCTTTTCTTATTCAGTAGGACAATAATCACTATTCATACTTAAAAAAGAATGAATGAATGCACAATTTACGAATTAGCAAATAGTGGTGACCACTTGTGAATGCAATAAAAAAATGTTTATGCAACATTTTTTGCTCCTAATTGTCCATAGCGCTGCTAGTTGTAGGTGTTGCTCGACAAGCTCGATGAAACTGTGCTTGATAACGCAATTACTTTCATTTGCTTTATCTTGCTTTGTGTGCAGCGATGTCGTAGTGGAGTGCCGCGATGGCGTAGTGGTTAGAGCATCCGCCTCGCATGCAAAAGGTCCGTGGCTCAAGTACTGGTGCCGCGCAGTTCCCAACCGGATAAAAAAAATCCGCGTGGTGATGAAACTGCATTAAGGGGCCTGGGGTGTGGCCTCACCGGCAACCACCGCCGGGAACGCACTCCCTCATCAGAGAAGGATTGGCCACCATGGCGCAGTATCTGGCCACCCACATGCATACCACATGCATACGTCAAACAACTCACGGCCCTCAGTCCCCAGCAGCTGCGAAGCAACTGACCACGGCAGCGGGCAGATCTGCACACAGCAGAGGGTGATAAGAATCTCTGGATCCGAACAGGCCGCCATTAGAACCTGAAATTGGCAGCGTTTAACGCTAGAACCGTATCTAATGAGGGAAGTCTAGCTGTACTATTCGAGGAGCTAGAGGGTGTTAAATGGGATATAATAGGGCTCAGTGGAGATAGGAGGACAGATGAGGCATGTACGGTGCTACAGAATGGGCATGTCCTTTGCTATAGGGGCTTGGCTGACAGAAGAGAACTGGGAGTGGGGTTCCTAATTCACAGAAACATAGCTGGCAACATAGAGGAATACTGTAGCATTAATGAAAGGGTGGTAAGTATTGTATTAAACTGAATAAAACATACAAGATCAAGGTGGTACAGACTTACACGCCTTTATCCAGCCATGATGACGCTTCAGTTGAAAGTTTCTATGAAGAGAAATGAGTAAGGTAAAAACTCAGTATACTGTACTGATGGGATACTTTAATGCAAAGGTAGGGAAGAAGCAGGCTGGAGACCAGGCAGTAGGAGATTATAGCATCGGTACTAGAAACGCCAGAAGAGAGCTACTAGTAGAATTCGCAGAACGATATAATTTACGGATTTTGAATACTTTCTACCGAAAAAGAGGAAACCGCAAGTGGACATGGAGGAGCCCTAATGGCGAAAATGAGAACGACATAGACTTTATAATGAGCGCACACCCAAGCATCGTGCAGGATGTGGAAGTGGTTGGCAAGATACGATGCAGTGACCATAAGATGGTATGGTCTCGCATTTGCCTAGATTTGAAGAAGGAACGACCGAAACTGATACGCAAGAAGCCAATCAATGAACTAGCACTGAGAGGGAAAGTGCAGAAATTTGGTCTTGCTTCAGAAGAGGCACTCGGCTCTTAGTGAGGAAAGCAACCTTAGCGTAGATGCAATGAATGATAATCTGACGAGTATCATTACGGAGTGTGCAGTGGAAGCTGGAAGCAGGGTAGTTATACAGGACACTGGCAAGCTTTCCCAGGAAACAAGTAATCTCATTAAGAAGCGTAAATTATGAAAGCCTCAAGTACAACAGACAAATTAGAACTGGCAGAGCTTTCAAAGTTGATTAATAGGTCTAAGGTATGCGATGTAAGAAGGTATAACACGGAGAGAATTGAACACGCTCTGATAAACGGAGGAAGCGTCAAAGCAGTGAAGAGGGAACTTGGGATAGGCAAAAATCGGATGTACGCACTAAGGGATAAAGAAGGCAAAATAACTACCAATAGGAATAGGATAGATAAAATATCGGAGGAATTTTACAGATATTTGTACAGTAGCCTGGACAACCACGACTTTATTACTATAAGAACTAGCAGTAACCCAGATAACACCCCACCAGTAATAATAGAAGAAGGCAGAAAAGCTTTGGAGAGCATGCAAAGAGGCAAAGCTGCTGGTGGGCATCAGGTAACATCAGATCTGCTGAAAGATGGAGGACAGATTGTGTTAGAAAAACTAGTCACCCTGTTTACGAGGTGTCTCCACACGGGAAGAGTACCAGAGTCTTGGAAGAACGCTAACAACATCTTAATACATAAGAAAGGAGATGACAAGAACTTGAAAAATTACAGGCCGATCAGCTTGCTCTCTGTAGTATACAAGCTATTTACAAAGGTAATTTCTAAAAGAGTGAAGAAAACAATATAATTCAATCAATCAAAGAAACAAGCAAGATTTCGAACAGGCTACTCAACAATCGGCCACATTCATACAATCAATCAGGTATTCAAGAAATGCTCAGATTATAACCAACCACTATACATAGCCTTCACAGATTATGAGAAGGCGTTTGATTCAGTACAAATATCAGCCGTCATGCAGACACTGCAGAATCAGGGCGTCGATGAAGCATATATAAACATCCTGGAATAAATCTGCAGGGGATCAACTGCTACCATAATGCTTCATAAGGAAAGCAACAGAATACCAGTCAAGAAGGGTGTAAGGCAGGGAACACAATCTCCCCAATGCTATTTACCGTGTGCTTACAGGAGGTTTTCAGAAGCCTAGAATCGGAACAGTTAGGGATAAGAGTTAATGGAGAGTACCTTAGTAACCTGCGCTTCGACGATGACATTGCATTGCTGAGTAACTCAGGGGACGAATTGCAACCCATGATTACGGAGTTAGACAAGGAGAGTGGAAAGGTGGGTCTTCAAATTATTCTGCAGAGAACGAAAGTAACTTACAAAAACCTCGGAAGGGAGCAGTGCTTCGAGATAGGTAATATAGCACTTCAAGTTGTAAAAGAGTATGTCTACTCAGGGCAGTGACCATAGAATCATGGTATGGTGTGGGATCGCGTACAATGGAAGAAATGGAAAGAAAAATGGTAGGTGTAACCTTAAGAGACAAGAAGAGAGCAGATTGGAATAGGGGACAAACGGGGGTTAAGGATATCAGTGTTGAAATAAAGAAGAGGAAATGGACATGGGCCGGGCATGTAGCGCGTAGACAGGATAACCGCTGGTCATTAAGGGTAACTAACTGGATTCCCAGAGAAGGGAAGCGGGTTAGGGGGAGAAAGAAGGTTAGGTGGGCAGATGAGATTAAGAAGTTTGCGGGTATAAATTGGCAGCAGCAAGCACAGGACCAGGTTAACTGGTGGAACATGGGAGAGGCCTTTGTCGTGCAGTGGACGTAGTCAGGCTGGTGATGAGGATGATGATGATGACTTAGGGCAGGTAATAAACGCGGAGCCGAACCACGAGATTGAAGTACTAGAAGAATAAGAATGAGGTGGAGCACATTTGGAAAGCACTCTCAAATTATGACAGGTAGATTGCCACTATCCCTCAAGAAGAAGGTATATAACAGCTGTATCTTGCCGGTACTTAGCTATGTAGCAGATACCTGGAGACTTACAAAAAGGATTCAGCTTCAATTGCAGACGACGCAGCGAGAAATGGAAAGAAAATGGTAGGTGTAAACTTAAGAGACAAGAAGAGGGCATAGTGGATTAGGGAACAAACGGGGGTTAAGGATATCATAGCTGAAATCAAGAACAAGAAATGGACGTGGGCCGGACATGTAGCGCGTATACAGGATAACCACTGGTCATTATTGGTAACTAACTGGATTACCAGAGAAGGCAAGCGGGTTAGGGGGAGACAGAAGGTTAGGTGGGCAGATGAGATTAAGAAGTTTGCAGGTATAAATTGGCAGCAGCAAGAACAGGACCGGGTTAACTGGCGAAACATTGGAGAGGCCTTTGCCCTGCAGAGGACGTAGTCAGGCTGATGATGATGATGACGATGATGATCTTGCTTCACTTTCTTTTCGAGTGCTTGTACTATTGCAAGCTTTCATTCGTGAGGTTAGTTTTTGTTCTCGTTTATCATTGACTTCCAAGTGGTACCATGACGCGCACATGTGAAGCGCGTCTTGTCGACACTTACAGTTGCGAAGCAGCTCTTTGATTAGTCTGTGTAATTCTGTTCACCGTACGAACGCGCCGCCCAACGCAGGTGTTGGCGCGGTGCCAAGTAGGTCACACTGCTTCTGCGCGTTGACGTCACGCTCCCGTCGCAGTGTGGCCCCACGTCACTTTGATCCTCGCCTGCCACGCACTCGCCGCGGCGCCCACAGCTACCTCGTCCGTACGCCCGCAACGCCTGCCGCGACCACCGCTCGCTGCACCGCCGACTCGTTGGTTCACGCGCAATAAACCTGATGTGCGCTTTACGTATGCGTGTAAACACATCTGTGCGTGTCACTTACAAGACCTACGCCAGCCATCACTTCATACAAATCTTCCAGCGTTCACTGCCGCACCCGCGTTAGCGCTGTTCTACCCGTGATGTAACCCGGGTGCAACGCTGCTGCTTCGCATCCCATTACGGTTCCCTTCGGAGAGATGGTCCAAGCTTTTATCAATGGATGCCCCCTTAAATCTTTTACAGCAGGTGAATACTCGGGAGTGCATTAGGGTAGCACCAATTTAACCCATGAAATACCAGACTATGACCGGAAATGAATGTAAAGACGGTACCACAATATGTCAAGACCCAAGTAGAGCATCAACATAAAATGATGCTCTGTAAAATGGTAGTGGCATCACATAGTATTGCATTTCCATGCGTTATTGATGTACTTTTGTTCCTATTTCTCTCATCGCAAAAAAGAGTTTCTCAGAAACTCGAGCAACTCGTCTGCTGTGCACAACACAGCCGAAGAAATTTTAGAGGCTCAGAGAGTGGCACAGATCACACTCTTGTCGTTGACGCAGGCAGGCCATCTCATCCTACGAGACGCAGGCATTTGTCCAATTTTTTAAACCAGAGAAAAGAACACAACTTGGTAATGACGTGAGGAAACACATCATAGTTGAGCCAATCCCCCACAATGTTCACCCAACGTTCAACAAAGGCCGAAAGAAGGACAGAGTGAGGCCGCTCATAAACAAGGCAAAAAAAAACACAACACGCACACGCTACTCGTTGATGCTGCCCACTACTACGGCAGGGAGGCGTTTGCCATAGCGGTCGTCAATATAGACGGGAGCCTCATAAACGCGGCAACCGTCCAAACAAGCCATGTCCACGAAGTAGAGGAAATGGCCATTGCGCTAGCATTGCAGAGCTCCCAAGCCTACTTCACAGTATACACAGACTCCAATACGGCGGCACGAATGTTCGCGGCTGGCCTAGTAGCTAGAAGCACTGAAAAACTCACCGTCAACGCAATAAGAGAGTGCCAGAGCAAAGAAACCCTTATTAAAGAAGATAAAGCTCAAATCTACGCATCCTGGTTCCCAGCCCACATTGGACCGTTACCGGTACTCGACCACTGCAATTCAGACGAAGAAGTCAACCGCCTGACGCGTGAGCTCACACGCCGCGCCGCGGACAGCGACCCCTCGACGAGTGAGCGGTAAGGAGAATCTCTGCAACCAAGACAAAGCGCTCACATACCACGAGATCGCTTCACATTACCCGGGGACAAAGACGTGCCTTCCCAGCACCGCACCCAAAACTTAACAAAGCACAAGCTCTAACTCTAAAAAGATTGCAAACACGTGCGTACATAACGTACGTGTTTGCAATCACGTACGGCTGTGGTGTACTTCATGTGATTCATTTTAAATGTAGATATTTTTTGGAAAATCCTATGGGTAAATCCTGCGTTGGTGTTACACAGAAGTTGCAAGTGTGGTTTAGTAGCCACTGCATTTAATGTGGATAATAATTTATCAGATGCGGCGATGGCGTAGTGGTTAGAACATCCGCCTCGTATGCAAAAGGTTCATGGTTTAAATCCCGGTGCCGCGCAGTTCCCAACCGGATTAAAAAAAAACGCATGGTGATGAAACTGCACTAAGAGGCCTGGGGTGCGGCCTCACCGGCAACCACCGCCGGGAACGCACTCCCTCACCAGAGAAAGATTGGCCACCCTGGTGCAGTATCTGGCCACCACCTCCCACATGCATACGTCGAAGAACTCACGGCCCTCAGTCCCCAGCAGCTGCGAAGCCACTGTACACGGCGGTGGTCAGATCTGCAACGCAGCTGAGGGTGCTAAGAATCTCTGGATCCGTACAGGCCGCCATTGCAACCTGAACTTGGCAACATTTAACGCTAGAACCTTATCTAGAGAGGGAAGTCTAGCTGTACTATTTGAGGAGCTAGTGGGTGTTAATTGGGATATAATAGGCCTCAATGAGGTTAGGAGGACAGATGAGGCATGTACGGTGCTACAGAATGGGCACGTCCTTTGCTATAGGGGCTTGGCTGACAGAAGAGAACTGGGAGTGGGGTTCATAATACACGAAAAAATAGCTGGCAACACAGAGGAATACTATAGCTTTAATTAAAGAGTGGTAGGTATTGTAACTAAACTGAATAAAAGATACAAGATGAAGGTAGCACAGGCTTACGCGCCTACATCTAGCCATGATGACGCTTCAGTTGAAAGCTTCTATGAAGACGTGGAATTGGCAATGAGTAAGGTAAAAATACAGTATACTATAGTGATGGGCGACTTTAATGCAAAGGTAGGGAAGAAGCAGGCTGGAGACCAGGCAGTAGGAAATTATGGCATCGGCACTAGAAACGCCAGAGGAGAGCTACTAGGAGAGTTTGCAGAATGCAATAATTTGTAGATTTTGAATACCTTTTACCGCAAACGAGAAAACCGCAAGTGGACATGGAGGAGCCCTAATGGCGAAAATGAGAACAACACAGACCTTATAATGAGTGCACACCCAGGAATCGTGCAGGATGTGGAAGTGGTTGGCAAGGTGCGATGCAGTGACCATAGAATGGTACGGTCTCGAATTCGCCTAGACTTGAAGAAAGAACGACAGAAACTGATACGCAAGAAGCCAATCAGTGAGCTAGCACTGAGAGGGAAAGTACAGAAATTCAGTCTTGCTTCAGAACAGGTACTCGGCTCTTAGTGAGGAAACCAACCTTAGCATAGATGCAAAAAATGATAATCTGACGAGTATCATTATGGAGTGTGCAGAGGAAGTTGGAGGCAGGGTAGTTAGACAGGACACTGGCAAGCTTTCCCAGGAAACGAATAATCTCATTAAGAAGCGTCAAATAATGAAAGTCTGAAGTACAACAGACAAAATAGAACTGGCAGAGCTTTCGAAGTTGATTAATAGGCGGAATGTATGCGATGTAAGAAGGTGGAGAAGATGGAGACAATTCAACACGCTCTGAAAAACGGAGGAAGCGTCAAAGCAGTGAAGCAGAAACTTGGGATAGGCTAACATCGGATGTATGCAATAAAGGACAAAGAAGGCAAGATAACTACCAATATGGATAGGATAGTTGAAATAGCGGAGGAGTTTTACGGAGATTTGTACAGTAGCCGGGAGAACCACGACCTTAACACTATAAGAACTAGCAGTAATCCAGATGACACCCCACCAGTAATGATAGAAGTCAGAAAAGCTTTGGAGAGCATGCAAAGAGGCAAAGCTGCTGGTGAGGATCAGGTAACATGAGATCTGCTGAAAGATGGAGAACAGATTGTGTTAGAAAAACTAGCCACCCTGTTTACTAGGTGTCTCCTGAAGGGAAGAGTACCAGAGTCTTGAATGAATGCTAACATCATATTAATACATAAGAAAGGAGATGACAATGACTTAAAGAATTACAGGCCGATCAGCTTGCCCTCTGTAGTAAACAAGTTATTTACAAAGTATAATTGCTAACAGAGTAAAGAAAACATTAGATTTCAATCAACCAAAGAAACAAGCAGGATTCCCAACAGGCTACTCAACAATCGATCACAATCATACTATCAATCAGGTAATATAAATATCATCAGAATATAACCAACCACTATACATAGCCTTCATAGATTACGAAAGGGCGTTTGATTCAGTAGGAATATAAGCCGTCATGCAGACACTGCAGAATCAGGGCGTCGATGAAGTATATATAAACATCCTGGAAGAAATCTACAGGGGATCAACTGCTACCATAGTGCTTCGTAAAGAAAGTACTAGAATACCAATCAAGGTGGGTGTAAGGCAGGGGGACACAATCTCCCCAGTGCTATTTGTCGCATGCTTACTGGAGGTTTTCGGAAGCCTAGAATGGGAACAGTTAGGGATAAGAGTTAATGGAGAGTACCTTAGTAACCTACGCTTCGCCGATGACATTGCATTGCTGAGTAACTCAGGCGACGAATTTCAACTCATGATTACGGAGTTAGACAAGGAGAGCAGAAAGGTGGGTCTTATAATTAATCTGCAGAAAACAAAAGTAATGTACAACAACCTCGGAAGTGAGCAGCGCTTCGAGATAGGCAGTAGTGCACTTCAAGATGTAAAAAAATATGTCTACTTAGGGCAGGTAATAACCGCAGAGCTGAACCACGAGATTGAAGTAACTAGAAGAATAAGAATGGGGTGGAGCACATTCGGCAAGCACTCCCAAATCATGACAGGTAGATTGCCACTATCTCTCAAGAGGAAGGTATATAACAGCGGTATCTTGCCGGTACTTAGCTGCGGAGCAGAAACCTGGAGACTTACAAAGAGGGTTCAGCTTAAATTGGGGACGACGCAGCGAGCAATGTAAAAGAAACATGGTAGGTGTAACCTCAAGAGACAAGAAGAGAGCAAAGTGGATTAGGGAACAAACGGGGGTTAAGGATATCATAGTTGAAATCAAGAAGAGAAAATGGACATGGGCCGGGCATGTAGCGCGTAGACAGGATAACCGCTGGTCATTAAGGGTAACTGACTGGATTCCCAGACAAGGCAAGCGAGCGAGGGGGAGACAGAAGGTTAGGTGGGCAGATGAGATTAGGAAGTTGGCGGGTATAAATTGGTAGCAGCAAGCACAGGACCGGGTTAACTGGCGGAACATGGGAGAGGCCTTTGTCATGTAGTGGACGTAGTCAGGCTGATGATGATCATGATGACGTACATAACACCATCCACCTTACACAGAGTCGACCCCGACACACCACCCACATGCTCCCTTTGCAACCATCCCTATTGCAATATCGGAGACATCCTTTGGCTGTGCCCTACCCACAGCGCAGCACAACTGAATACCCAAGAGGCTTGGCAAGAAGCTCTCAAGAGCAACGAATACAAGCAGCAACTACAAGCGGTCCGGAGTGCCCGAAACATCGCTACAAGCCTTCAACTGCCAGCGCAATCCTGGGTTGAGCCTCCAGGTTGAATTAGTGTCAGAATGACCCTTTCTCAGCCTCCTACAGATATGTTTAAATAAAGTAAATCGCTCTCTCTCGCAATGTCAGCGTGGTCCCTGAAGGACTCCACATATCTTAATTTGAAACATCGGTCTCTATATGGCCTAGGGCTTATAGTATTATTTTCGTGAATATTTTTAATTGAAACCATTGCGTTATGCTCAAGGCGTTGCTTTTTCATTGCATTCGCATATTGTTTTTTTGTTTGCGTAGAGGTAAAAAGTAGTGAGGTGCGAATGTGACTTGGGATGTTGTGAAGGTTGTGGGATGACGGGTAGACTGTTCAGCAATAATTTCGACGATTTCTTTATTCATGACGAAGAAAAGTATGTAGATTAGTGTATATCTCGAAACAGCATGGTAATAGTGCTCTAGTACAGCTCCTTCCATAATTGCGTAGTTTTATTCTTTTAGCGGGACGGCTCAGTGCTCTCCCATAGTTGAGTACAAAGTACTCGAAATCGTTAAACATTTTTTCTAAGCGCAACTCAGTAGCTTCAGTTTTCTGAGGCCCATGGGACGGCTTTAAGCTCTCACATAGTAGAGTACCCTGTACTCTAATTCGTCACCCAATGTTTTTTAACCACCCCCCAGCTCTCCCTTGCGAGCGCTACGTTGTGAGGTCACGTTATCGGTTTTTCTAAGCGTAGCCATGGGACGGCTTTAAGCTCTTTCATAGAAGATTATATTGTACTCTAAATCGTTACACACTTTTTCTAAACACACAAACGAATGCGTGTATTCTGTAAAGTTTTCACAATTTATTCTACACGCGGAAGAGCGCCTACGCATCCAAATCTAGGTATACACCCTGCACGTGAGCCCTTTTTCGGCGTGACGACCACAGTGGCAGGCAACTTGCGTGGGCGGAGGCACTGACTCGCCACTATGAGAACAAACATGGCGGCATCTTCTACGTGAATGCCTCCGGCCCCACACCATAGGGGATGGTACACGACTGCAGTCGTCCACCAAAACCTCGTGAAGAATGGTTTGACATTGATTGAGAGCACAAGACATAACACATGTGGAAAACGTCGCCATCGCGCTAGCTGCCACAGACCAGGACTCGCACGTCATAATTGCATACTCTAGAGAAGCCTGCAGAAATATTCAACCCGGCTATGTCCCACTCTTGGCACACCGCATCTTACACAACAGCAATTACGTCAGGGCTCCGCACCCCGTAAAATATATGGGCTCCAGCTCGAATCGGCCACGAAGGCGATGAAACGGCGGACGCCACCACTCGTGCGCTCAATCTCTGGGTAACACCTTCAGAGCCTTCCGAAGTAGACCTCAAATCTAACCCGGACTTGACATTTCGATCAATTGCTGGATTCTACCGAGTCAACCACTCAATTTATCCTAAACCGTATAAGGACCTCACAGAGGATGACGAGCGTTTGCTCCTCCACCTTCACACCATAACACTGCTGTACCCGGCAGTTTTTAAAGGGCCACTCACCAGGCCCCATACCGAATTTTAGTTAGACAGTGGAAGTTGTTGAGTGTCCGGTGAGGAACGTTTTGCCACAAAAACTTCGCGAATCGCTTCATTACGAGCGGAGAAAACAGGTTTTTTGAAGCGGCGTGAAACGAGGGTGAGAGAAAGCGATCTCGAAACCCTTGCGTCTTTTTCGCGTAGCCTTCGAAAGCCAAATCTCTTCCCCACACTCTCCGGCATACGACCAAGAGGTGACGTGCGCATGACGTGCTCGAACAAGCCCAGCCCCCGTGCACGCGAGCGGCGTTGCTTTGTTGACCAGCGTTATTTTGTGGTCTTCTGCCGGTTTCTGCGGGATTGTTTGAAAACGCTGGCTTAGACGCGGTTAAAGTGAGCTAGAATAGGGTAGTGGGCTTGCTGGGTTCCCCTGCTTGACGCCGAGTATGTCACACGTGTGGTGGCGCTACCAGAGACTTCAATATAGGGCACTGCCTAACGGAGACGTTGGTGCGCAACTGAAATCATGCTTTTTGTGCGCTGTTATCCCATGCACTGGACAAAAATGCGCGCAAATTTAGGCAGTGTAAATGGTGATGCTGATGTCACTAAGACAATAAAAATAAAGAAAGAAAACTAGCTTAGAGCTAGGTGCGTATGCCGTTGGCATACATGTGCGCATAGGTAACCATCTAGAACACTGCAGCATGGTGTATGCAGCTAAACTGTTAGCTCTTTATTTGATGTTAAATGAAACACACCGAATACCGTCAGTACTCGTGTGAAAAAAGCTGTAGAAAACATTCTTTTCATAAACTCTGTCGGCGTAACTCGCGCGATTAAACTGCATGCAGAACTCGATGCATGCAAGGGATGCTGTTCAAACATGAGATGCATTTAAATTCTCTTACAAGTGATACGCAGCGATGGCGAACTTTTCAAAGCCTACGTTGCGCGGCTATCAATTGTAAACTGGATTCTTTGCATTTCTCGGGCCCTACTTTCGTCACGCACGCCTTTTACAAGCGTGTGAAATTATTAGCGATGCTGACCTTGGCACACACTCGGGAGTTTACCACAAGCGAAAAACAGGAAGCCACTCTCACCAAGTACTGGGCACAAGTACATGAAAATTTATTCATCAGATATATATTGGGCACAGTTGCTTACTGGATATTTCTTCTTCAGGAGCAGCGGCTCAACTTTAGATGCTTTGCCTTTTTCCGCTTCTCGGTTTTATCAGAATTATTGCCTTTCTCAAAACCGCGTAACAATATAAAAGCTGATTACGTCTTTTGAGAGGCCAGGAGCATGTTGTGCGCACCCAACTTCTTGGAAAAACTTTTTTTTCACGATTGTCAATACATCCGAAATGCTGTCCGAGTGCAACTTGTGTCAAGAAAAGCACTTATAGGCATGCTGAGCATGTATTTTTAGTTTTTGGTCGATTCGTTGGGTTAAAATTTTATGTCACTGCGGTATAAATGGTGTTTCCTGAATAAAATATTCCAGTTGCTAGTAGCGCGTCGTCCCGTGTAATTCCTCTCTGTTGTGTGTCGTTTTTTTCGCGCCCCTTATCATCATGAACCAGCACCAACTCGCCCAACTTTTTACTTTACTGAAGAAAAGCACTCCGTAAACACGTTTTATAGCTTGCTCACAAAACTGTACAGGTGGCTAGATGGATACAACAGTCCACCCTTGTCACGAAAGGTGGTTAGACGAGTGAGCTGAAAATCTTCTCCTTGAGCTGGCATCGTGAGTAGTGTTATGTAAACTTCGCAGTTTGTTTTAATGACACACTTTCGCGCAATATAGCCACCAACATAAAATATCAGCCTGGAATCACTTCTAGCAATATGCTGGTTGTGGTCAATAGGTGCTGGCACAATAGGCTCATTCACAGTGCTTGCACTGCCAACGGAATCGTCTTGTGGCAGTGTGCCAGCAGCAGCATTGATCTCCAGCAATGAAGCTAGCTCGTCTTGGTGACAAATCCCCTGGCTAACTGTTTTCACGAGACCATACAATGACAGACAAGTAATGATTAGCAAAAACTGAGTTGGCGTGGGGTGGTCGTTGCTGCCGGATGACTGACGTATAATACCAAATATATTTTCTAATGGGTCTTGACTGGTCTTTCATGTTGATATGTATTTAAATGCTACTTTCCCTGTCAAATAAGAAAGCATTTCTAGCACAATGGTTATAGTCACACGCAGTCCAGTCACGTAGATTATATGCACGTAGTCCCATAGCACATACTTCGGTTGAAAATGAAGGTCACACACGGCAGATGTGCCGTCCAGGGTCATGCAAATTTCTTTCCCATTGCTTCTTCGGGGCTGTATCCTTCGGAACGCCGAACAAAGACGGCTTCTTGCTGCCCTTCACGTGGACGTAACCTGTACGACAGCCTGGTGCAAAACAGTGGTTTTACCGCCGCGGAAGCATTTTAACCTCGTCTGAGGGTCACTGCTTGTCAGGCCACATCAATGTTCGCCGATGAACCTAGGGGATTGAGGATGCAAAGCGCTACGAGTTCTCAAAGTAACAAAACTCGCGCACACCAACCACCACTCTAAACAGGCAGCAACTGCCCCAGTGCCAACGCTCGCTACATTTAATGCGGTGGTGGCGCCACGCCGCGGAGGCGCGCTGAAGCACGTTTGTGTGACATTGGCGGCGTCACCGCAATGCATGGCGCCGGCCGGCGGGTGAGCCCACTACCCTATTCTAGCTCACTTTAACGCGGTGGTGTAGATGAGCACAATGAGTGCGCGAATGCGTAGGAACGTTCCACGGTGGTCGTCTGCTCGATGGCCTGACCGCGGCGACCCGAACGCATGCGAAACGCTGGCACATTAGCCTCGCATCTCGTTGCATTTCACGGGAAAAAATGTAAGAAAAACACGCACCATTTTTATTGCGTCTCATTATTTATTTCAAGTTTTATTTATCTCTTAAACCAACAAACACATTAACTACTCATGTTCTGTTAAATAATTTTGCCGTGTGAGGTGGTATACTGTTAACAACGTCAGAGCAGAGTCGTCTACGTAGACGACCTGCATTGCCGTATACGTCGGGCCATTCCTACGCCTGCGTCATGCCCTCATTCTCTACGCGTGCGCCGGCAGA
>NC_134709.1:65599255-65658255 GCF_043290135.1 Rhipicephalus microplus | reverse complement strand
TGATGCGTTCCGGCAGCCACGCGTGAAACGGCTCGCGAGAGATTGACGCTGATATGCTTGCGAAATGATGAACGTAGCCGTAGTACTAACGGTGGATTTCCAGCTGTGGTGGTATATTGAGAGGCCTTTCAATTTTGAACGTCGGGATCGCTTTTTCTCTTGTTTTGTTTTGTCTGCAACTCACTTTGTGTCCTCTCGAATCCTCCCCCCCCCCCAAAAAAAAAAACCGTTAACGAAGATCACGAATGGGGCATGGGGCCGTATACCTTGCGGTGCAACCTTTATCGAATTTTCCGCCTAACGGCTCTGCCCTTCGCATGGTACATCCGGTACTGATGCGTTCGCAACAAGAGCAACATACTGAGATGGAAGAGGCCTCGGCTAGAGGACCGGAGTACGGCAGAATATTTACTTCATGACTTTATAGATAGCTCAGCTCATGCGCGCGGCATTGTTGTCCCGGGACGAGGTTACCGGTAGTTCTGCTGATACATAAGTCCGGAGTGCACACTGATTACAACAAATTCGTGTGCATCTGCTTCTGAGGAAAAAGCTTCGCAGACTACTAAAGCTGTATGTATTTATGATCCACTAAAACTCCACAAAAACAGCCTCGCGAAAAACTATCCGTTGTTGTGGTCTCATATATCAGTTCTCGCTGTAAGATTGCTCAAAAGATCAAACAAACCGAAGCGCGAGACTGCCAATATGATTGCAGCGTTCGTCCATATATGTTCGCTTCTAAAATGCCGTGCTTTTTTTAACACCGGAGTACAGTAGTTAATCAACCCCGAAACAAGCTTCTATAGATGTCCACATTCTTGTGTTTAGAAATCGGTGATAACAATTTTGAGTACTTTATACTCTACTATGGGAGAACAGAAAGCCGTCCCATCGAACACACGATTGATGAGGCCGTGTTGGCGAAAATCTATCACGAATAAGCTCATGACGCTGATGTTTTCGAGACTGCTTGCTAGTGCACGAGACTGTAAACTGCGCATGTGAATTGACTTTTGACTCTTTGAGTGATCCGGACCCTTCACGAGTATATTGCTACCGTACACTACTTCCGGTATGGGCTTCGCGATTTCCCTAGTGTGTAGTCTTCTTTTTTTTAATATATACACCGAGAATTGTTACCTGCTTGAGCAAGAACCGCTAAACCTGAAGTGACTCAGGTATTTTTTGTACCATTTACACTAATGTCCTGAAATGCAAGTACAAAAGCATTCATCTCTTAAATATGGCGATGCACAAATCAAATACTACAACAGCAGACGCTTCGACCGACCCTAACTCCTGTAGCCACCGGCTACCCACATTCATCTTAGCTCTTTAGCGAAGTGTGGGGTGATTATAAATGCCCATTTCATGCAGATTTCAAGTGAGCATTTCATATACGCACCCACTCACAAATCTTGCGTCGGCGGTACACTTTCACTGCACATGCTCGCATCTCGTGCCAACTGTCCCTCCCTTCCTCCTCTCTCGCCTCTGAAGGCCGACGCAGGCAGCGGCTGCTAGTAAAAAAAGCCGGCGCCATTTCCCACGGTGAAAACTCGAATAAATGCGTCGTAGAGGAGGGGGGGGGGGGTTCACGTGAATGTTGCGTATTTGAGTGTTATTTCGGAATGCATCATTGTTATTTCGTGTATCATACTTTAATTTATTTATTGAACGAGAAGCGCTGTCTTCAACGTCAAGCAAAAGCAAAGACGCGCTTGACGGAAATCCCAAAAGGCGATTCAGTGCGTATACACGTACGGGGTATTCAGTGAATGAGTGCGCCGCACGAGCAATCGGTTTTTACTCGCAGACGCTGCCTGCGTCAGCCTTACGGGGCAACACAGGGAGTAGCGAGAGTTTACAGGAGACGCGAAACGCTAGCATGCTCCACGGGTGTGACGAGGGCGCCGCCGACGCCGAATTAGCGACTATAGGGGCGGCTATAGAATGTTCTGCATTTAAAAACCAGCTGCTCGCGCTGCACAACCGTTCACCGACACTGGATCGCGCGTTTGAAATTCAGTCAAAGGCGTCTTTACTTGGCTTGACTTGACTTGACGCTTTGCTTAACTCGAGTAGATGCTATGGAAACAACAGTACCTTCAACCAGCAGTGGGGCAGAACCCCACAGGAGCGTCCCATCGCTCTTTGAAGGCAACGCTTCTCATTCATTCAATAAATATTAGAAAAGACAAAATAATCAGCTTTCCAAAATTATACCAGTTACGCAACGTTAACGTGATACTCCTACCTCCACTGCGATGCATTTGGTCGAGTTCCCCCCTGTGGCAAGATGTGGGTGGAAATTTCTTATAGAAGGTTTTGTTGCGAAAGCTACACAGGTAGAATTTAAGCAGTTTCGCGTGGCAGTTTCGCGCAAGTGCTGTGCATCACATGGCACACAGCTGACATGCCAGAGAAGTCTTGGCGCTGCTGGAGTGACACTCCCGTAGTGTCGTGGACTGGCAAATTAATGTTCATTCATCCATCCGGGGTTTGTTCGTATGCACTTCAATTTGTAGTTCATTTGTCTGTTTGTCCATGGTTCGACAATAAACCCGTCCGTCGGTTTATCCACAGTCCGCCGATCCGTTCGTGGTCCATTCATTCTTCTTCCACCTGTCCGTGGTTCATCCATCGGTTCGTTCATTCGTGGTTTGTTCATCTGTCCATCTATTCATCCATATATTCATCTTTGATTTTTCCGTTTGTCCAAACTTTCATCCGTCCATCCGGGGATCATTCGTTCATCCATAGTTCACGCTTTGTACACCTTAGCGTAGCCGATGTAATCCACTGATACTTTTCTTACAATATATCCCTACATATACTGCGAATGCTTCAGCCTGCTTCTCAAACTGACTGTCAAGCTTTTTAAGAGCACTGTTGGTCCTCAGCACGGTGTCCGCTTTGTTATTCCTTCAGGTCAAAGCATTTCATGACAAAGAATGCCCACGGCACTTTGTCAGGATAGTTAAAATATTTGTTATACCACGGTAAATCAGGTACTCAAACTACTATATGCAAATTAGCTACACAAAGAGACAGTGGTATAAAATCAGGTACAACAATTAGGCTTGTGCAAGCCTTCAGGCTTCGTAGAATCACTTTAGATTGCTTTCTACTTAAAGTGGCAGGTCTCAGAGAAAACAAAATGAAATTGCCTAGTCAGGAAAATGTTTAAGCAAGGCTTAGGGTTGCCCATGTACACAAGTATGCTAAAAAGATTTAAATTTTGACTACGCGACGCGCTCGACGAAGCAATTGAAGCGCACTACATAGAACAGAGGAAATGACTTTCAAAAACCAAAACGGGCAAGTACGTTCTACAAAAGTTAGAAATAGGCCATCGAAGCATGGGCAAAACACTGATATAGTCGCGATGGTGGGAAAAAAATTGAGGTCCCATCTTTGCCCCAAAACATGCATCCGGAACATCACACCAGCAGGAGAAATACGAGGATGCTGTAAGTGTAAAGAAAATTCATAAATCGCGAGGTTGTGGCATTCGTGTACGTGGCGAGATATGTGCGCAGGTTTAGCTACGGGGTCTTGGTGGGCAACTGCGAAGAAACATGAAAAACGAGCGTTACGGTGCAAATCCCGAAAGATGCAGAATATGGTGGAAGAGATGGCCATCGCTCTCTAGGTGGCCATATCTACGCTGCAGTAGATTAGCCACTCGCAAGTGCAGTATGTAACAAGGAGGAAAGATTAAGCGAGAGAACAGGGAGCTTAGCCAGTTATTCACTGGCTGACTACCGTGCGCTGAGGAAAAGGATGAAAGGAATAAATGATGATAGAAAATAAATGTTGCAAAGACAGAAAGAAAACAATACAATAAAATAGCGAAACAGGAAAAACAAAATTGAATAGAATAAGGCACTAAAGCCTGTCTCTGAAACCAGTTGTCCACAAAACGCGTAAAAAAGCTTTCAAGGCCTTCTGGGTGAGGAGGGACTCAGTCATTGACCCAGAACCCTTTGTTCCAACAAAGGGCAATCATGTAGTCTATCCAGAGGTTGAATAAGTTGTCGTCTTGGTGCGTTGAAATGGGTGCACTCACATATAAGGTGGGCGATGGTTTCTTCACAGCTGAAGTAAGTTGTGTAGAGGAGCTGGTCACTCCAAAAAATAGGAGATAAGAGAAAGAAACAAATACGAAGGCCAAAATACAAGCAAGTAAGACGCAAATATACACTACAACACAACAAATTAACTTAAAGAAAAAGATAAATGATTCATCTTTCTATAAATCGGTATACACGAAGCTCACACCTGTGTTCCTAGAGCAAGGGGAGCGCTTATTGTGCATGGTTCGCCACAGGGGCAAAGATATGACCACAGCTGCAATTAATTGCAATCTCATGCGAAGGACTGCCAGCAGCTTGATATACTTGAAGAGAACACATCAAGCTTAAAGAACGCGGAAATACACAGGAAAAGCTTGGGTTACCAGGGCAAGTGTCACTGTTCAGGCAATAAAGCACGCTGCTCAAACACAAAGAAAGCCACACAAAACAAACGCGCTAGTATACTAGGGATAAACGCGAACTTTCACAATTCTTACTTCTTCGTGTATGAGCAGCACTCTCTACTTTCGGCAACGTGCCCGCAGCAGCGAGAGGTGTGACCTTCGTGCTCTCTATAAGTCATGTAAATTATAGGCTAAGCTGAGGTGCAAGCACTATATTCGGCGACAAGTTTCTGGGGCAGCACGGCCAGAGCTACGTGGGTGGAGCGTATGAACACGTGCACCCTTTCCTACAGTTGACAAGAACGTGCTGAAGTTGCCGAGTTCTGAAGACCACCAAGGATATATGGTGTATATAAATTGCTCGCCACTAGCAAGCTGGAAAACGTGCGCTCTGTGGCATAGTGGTGTCGCACCGCGCATTGCGGAGTGTGGGGCCACAGATTGGATGCCGATCTGTGAAGTTTTTTCTTAGATTTGTTTTTGTATTTTTTAGTGTATTTTGACACCATATTTATGACTGAACTACACCAGCGCGATGCCTGGTGGACCTCGGCATAAAACACTTTCCAGTTAAAAAGCAGGTATTTGCGCGGGGACAGCAGCAGCTACACACCTACCCTAACCAAATGATCTTTCGTCATTTATTTATTTATTTATTTATTTATTTTACCCTCAGAGTACACAGTACATTTCAGAGGGGAAGGACGTGCACAACAATGAAAAACAAGAAATACAAAGCAAATGATATAAAATATTGTCACTAATTGGGGTACAAAGATGAATACTCCTAACAACTCACATCACAATAAAGCAAATTATAATACTAATTTTATTTTTATTACATGGTGAAGGCACTAAGAAATACAAATAAACTGTTCGACATACAGGTGGTAATTAAGTAATCATTGTTTTAAGTACATTTAAATTGAATGGTTTCATTGATGCTTGTTATTGATGCAGGCAGAGAATTCCATTCATTACAAGTTCGTGGGAGATATGATTTGGCATATGTTACTGTGTTGCAATGGGGGACTGTGACTTTGTGTTGGTGAATACAGCGAAGAGAAATGAAGGGAGCAGCTTAGATTAAACGGGAACGGAGTTTCAAATTATGATAAAATATTTTATGAAACAGGCAAATGCGAGTGCGCTTTCGGCGGGTATCTAGTGGGATGAGGTTTAGAGATGCCTTCATTTGAGTGACACAAGCTGAACGATGGTAGTTAGCCAAAATGCAACGAGCTGCACGATTTTGAACGAATTCCAACATGTGTGATAATGTTACCTGACCGGAGTCCCAAACAGATGAAGCGTATTCCATTTGAGGGCGGACGTATGTGGTATATAGTAATAACATTAATGACGATGGAGTAAGAAAGAAGTTTCTTCGAAGGTAACCCAGTGTTTTATTAGCTTTGGACGCTATATGTTCTGTATGTAATTTCCAGGACAAAGTGTTAGTTATGTGGACGCCGAGGTACCGGTAAAAAGTTACAGTTTCAAGAGGGTGACTGTGAATAAAGTATGTTGGACAAGTTGTACTCAACAGAGAAATCCTCACAGACTTGCATTTTTTAATGTTTAGTTCCATTTTCTTAATATGACACCAATGGAGTATGTTATTGAGATCAGCCTGCAGAAAACGAATATCATTGTCTTTAGATATTTTATGGTGAATCACACAGTCGTCAGCGAACAAACAAATTTTGGAAGTAACAGTAGAAGGTAAGTCATTTATATAGATTAGGAATAATAGGGGGCCAAGTACTGATCCTTGAGGAAGCCCAAAATCAACCAGTGCAGTGGAAGAATGAACATCGTTAGTGAACACAAGAAGAAATGAATGCACGAATCCAGTTAAAAACTACAGGGTGAATTCTTAGAACACTTAGTTTATAAAAGAGCAGAGAATGGTTAACTTTATCAAACGCTTTTGCAAAGTCAGGAAATATACAGTCAGTTAAAAAAGCTGACTCCGAAATAAATGCAAATTATTAGTAAAGAAGTTAGTTGAGTATCACAAGAAAAAAATCTTTCGAAAGCCATGCTGAGTTGAAGTGAAGAAGCTATTATCCTCTAGAAAATTAACAAGATGAGAAAATATTATATGTTCCAGTATTTTGCATGGTACACATGTGAGAGATACAGGACGATAGTTAGATGGACTATGTTTATCACCGCCTTTATGTACTGGAATAATCACAGCAGTTCTCCAGTCTTCAGATAGTACACCATCATGATACGATTGTGAAAATAAGCAATAGTAGAACAAAGATGGTCGGGAACAGGATCGCTGGTGGGTGTAAGCAATGATACTTTACTGGTGCTAAGTGGTTTCATTATACTTTAGAAACGTTTAGGGTTAGTCTTCAGGATGTTCGGCAGGGTTACATTGAAGAACGAGAATTTAGTAGCCGTTGGTGCTCTCGAATATGCTAGAGAGGCTGTCTTGTACTTTGTCCAGATGGCCGGTTTAAGTGAATACTTAGCGATTCTAAAAAGTCTTCTTTCCTGTTAGAAAGTCGGCTTAAGTATTTGTTATACCATGGAGCATGGTTATTGGAGTACACCCGGCAAAGAGGGATATAGAGATGAATTAATTCAGACACTTTATTACGGAACAAGCACCAATTAGTTTCTACTGAGCACCCAAGATAACCTTGTGAGAAAATGTCTAAAAAGGAGCTCAGTTCATTATTAATAGCTAGATAGTTACCTTTGTAGTAATCTCTGATGTTCTTGGACTGTTTTACTGATGTTGCATGTGACAAATTGATCGTGAAATGCAAAATATTAGGGGTATTCAGGCCAGGCATGAGCAATGCGGGTGACGTAACAGACTCTGATGATGTTAGTACTAAGTCTATAACGGAAGAAGTTTGAGTGACACGTGTGGGTGAGGTGACGATTTGTGTTAAACCAAAATCAATGCAGGTGGTGATAAACTGGTTGGCCTCAGTTGTCGGTGGGTTGGTAAATAGGCATGCGTGCAACCAATTATTATTCGGGTAGTTGAAGTCCCCCATTAGAATGAGTTGTGGATTGGGATAACGAACCGTGACTTGACTTAAGCAGTCGTGCAAGCTATCACAAAATGACGCATCGCTTGATGGAGAGCGATAGCAGAGCCCAACAATACCTTCCTTGAAATTTACATTCAAGCAGCACCACACAGATTCAATGTTCGAAATAATTGGTATGCATTAGCAATCAAAACGCTCTTCTACGGCCAGCAAAACTGCACGGCCCACTCTGTCAGAGTGGACACTGCGGTAGGCTACATACCTTTTTTCACAATGAAACAATTCGGTGTTAGATATCTTGCTGCTAAGCCATGTTTCAGTTAGAGCGATGAGATCAGCTTTCATATAGTTACAGTACATAACTCAACATTTTTGCGGTAGATACTACGATAGTTAGTATATAAAATAGAAAATTCTAATCTCTATCGAGTAGCACTGTTTTCCCTCCCGTGTCCCTAGCGATCTTTATGCTGAAAAATGTGGCAAGAGCGGAGTGCTCGAGAGGATGTACCATGCGAATTCAATGCAACCTTCGTGATACCGATCTCAACAATAGTGTCATCTATGTCATTGTAGTCAAAGGATTTACCGCCTACATGCAGTTTTTTGTACCCAAGTTTATATGGTGTACGCAGGTTTTTGACAAGCTCTCTAAACTTTTTTTAATTTCGCGCGTTGCGGGGCAGAAGTCCTCACTGTGAGCAAAACCATTATTCATATCGTTAATTACTGTACATATCTCATCCGTTTTGCGGTAGATACTTCGAATGTTAGTATATTGTCGCGGTACAACGCGAATAAAACACAGATACACCTTGGGACGACGAAAGCAGCGTGTCCTCAACAGCTGAGCCACAAGATTGTCTTCTTCGGCCTCGAGAGAAGCTAGAGGCCCACTACCTCGTGCCCACTAAATGCCCCATCATCGTTATCGTCCACATGTAGACACGCGTCATTTGCCTCTCTCTCAAAGAGCATCACCCCAATGCGCAGTCTGTGATGCAGTTTTTTTTTCTAAAGTAAAGTATCACGCAATCACTCGCTGACGTAAGGTTTCATGCGGACTACGTGAACGAGTTCAGGATGGGGCTGGCGACGCCTTCTTCTATACGAACAGTCAGGAACAACTTCGTAAGTGACATCGCTCAGTCGTCGCACAACTAGGTACGGTCCAAAATATCTTTTTAAGAGTTTTTCGGAAAGTCCTCGTTTTCGTACGGGCGTCCAAACCCATACTTTGTCGCCAGTTTGGTAGACGACTGTTCTGCGGTGAGCATTGTAGCGACGTGCATCGTAGTCTTGCTGCTGGCTGATCCGTAAACGTGCAAGTTGCCTAGCTTCTTCTGCGCGTTCCGTAAACGTGTCGGCGTCCGAGACTATGTCGTCGCCTTCGTGCGGCAACATTGCATTTAACATGGTTCGTACTTCCCGTCCATGAACAAGGCTGAAAGGTGTCTTGCGGGTCGTTTCTTGCTTGGCCGTGTTGTATGCAAACGTTATGTAAGGCAAGATTGTATCCCAATTTTTGTGTTCGACGTCTACGTACATCGAAAGCATGTCTTCAATGATTTTGTTTAGACGCTCTGTCAGCCCGTTCTTTTGCGGGTCGTATGCGGTGGTCTTACGATGCGTTGTTCCACTCAGCATCAAAACATGGTCCAAAAGAGCTGCTGTAAATGCGGTTCCTCTGTCTGTGGTTACGACGGTTGGTGCACCAGGCCTCAGTACAATATTCTCGATAAAAAATCTTGCCACCTCCGCTGCTGTACCTCTCTGGATAGCCCTTGCCTCGGCATAACGGGTGAAATAATCCATCGCGATGATAACCCATCCGTTGCCTGCAGTAGAAGCAGGGAGTGGGCCCAAAATGACCATGCCGATCAGGTGGAATGGAGTCAATGGGACCTGTACGGGTTGCAGGAGGCCAGCTTGTTTAGTTGGCGGTGACTTGCGTCACTGGCAGTCGAGACAGGTACGAACGTGGTGCTTCACGGCTGTGGTTAGTCTTGGCCAGTAATACCTTTGATGTACTCTGGCCAACGTTCTTGTGTAACCCAAGTGGCCAAAGGTAACCTCGTTGTGGCATGCTTTCAAAACTTTGGTGCGAAGGGCTGCTGGGATGGCGAGTAGACAGGCAGATCTTGTCGACGAAAAACTTTTTTTTTTGTGGAGTACTCCGCCACGTAAACAAAACGATGACAACGCTCTTGCGAAAACTATTGGGGCGTCCGAGATATGCCATCCAAGTAGGTAGTTAGGCCAAGCAACTTAGCATCTTCTCGTTGTTGCTGCGCAATGGCGGTCGTGTTGAGGACACCGAGAAATGATGTTTCCTCCTCCTCGGGTAGGGTCGCCGACTCAATGGGTGAACGGGACAAATAGTCGGCGTCCATATGTCGCTTCCCTGACTTATGTACGGCTGCCATATCTAATTCCTGCAGCCTGAAACTCCAACGCGCTAATCAGCCGGTAGGGTCTTTAAGATTAGTTAACCAACACAGTGAGTGGTGGTCGCTAATTACTTTGAAGGGGCGGCCATATAAATACGGACAAAATTTTGTAACCGCCCATACCATGACGAGATATTCCTTCTCAGTCGTGGAGTAATTAGCCTCAGCGCGTGTTAACGTTCTGCTTGCGTAAGCGATTACCCTTTCTGTGCGCTCTTGCTGCTGCACAAGCACAGCTCCCAGACCAACATTGCAAGCAACGGTGTGAAGCATCGTAGGGGCTCTCGTCAAAGTGGGCAAAGACTGGGGGTGTTTGCAGTCGCTGGCGAACATAGTTAAAAGCAGCTTCCTTTTCGTTATTCCACTCAAAGTTGACGTCTTCTCTCGTGAGGCAAGTTAGCGGTGATGCTATGCGTGCGAAATCCACTATAAATTGTCGATAATATGCGCAGAGGCCGAGAAAGCGTCTGACAGCCTTTTTATCGGTCGGTATAGGGAACTGTTCTACGGCTAAGATTTTTCAGGATCGGCACGAACACCAGCATGCCTGACGACATGACCGAGAAATTGCAGCTCTTCGTAGCAAAAGTGGCACTTCTCAGGCTTCAGCGTCAGGCCCGTGGACTGTATGGCTCGTACGACCACCTCAAGCCTTTAAAAGTGCTCGTCAAACGTCGCGGAAAACACTATTACGTCATCCAGATATACTAAGCATGTTTTCCACTTCAACCCAGAAAGCACGGTATCCATGAATCTTTGAAAGGTAGCAGGGGCTAAGCACAAATCGAATGACAAAACCCTAAATTCATATAACCCATCTGGTGTCACAAAAGCAGTCTTCTCACGGTCTCTCGGGTCCACCTCAATTTGTCAATATCCACTCCGCAAGTCCATTGAAAAGAAGTATTGAGCATGTCGAAGTCTGTCGAGAGAGTCGTCTATACGCGGTAGTGGATATACGTCTTTCTTGGTCACCTGATATAGCTTCCGGTAATTGACACAGAAGCGCAGGCTGCCGCCCTTTTTCTTAACGAGGACTACAGGCGACGCCCAAGGGCTCTGTGAAGGCTGAATGACGTCATCTTCAAGCATTCTGTGTACCTGCTGTTGTATCGCTTCACGTTCTTTTTGAGCCACGCGATGAGGGTTCTGGTGAATAGGTCTCGCCATTTCCTCGGTAATTATTCGATGCCTGGTTAGAGGCGTGCGGCCAACTTATGATGTTGTCGAAAAGCAGTCTTGAAATTTGGCCAGTAGCTCAAGGAGTCTGCATCGGTCGTCTTTCGGCAAAGTAATGCTAACGTCCAGAACAGGCGCTGAATCAAGATTGAGCGACTCGTCGACTACCCCCAAGCATCCTTCGGCATCTACGACATCGTCGAAGTAAGCGACAGCCGTGCCTTTAGGAAGGTGCCGGCGCTCAGCACTAAAATTTGTCAGCAGCAAGTGCGTGCGTCCAACAGCAACTCTGACGATACCTCGTGCGACAGAAATGCCGTGGGTGAAGAGCAGCGAGCTTATTCGGTCTGCAACTCCTTCGGCGTCAAACTGAGCAGCGGCGGCCAAAGAAACAAGCGTGCATGACCTTGGAGGGAGAACCACATCGTCATCAGTAAGACGCAGTTGGTTTGGTCACGCCTCTGGAGAATCGGGTAAGCCCGAACTGTCGCAAAACGTAATCAAGCTCTCTTGTATGTTGATGACGGCACCATATTCCCGTAAAAAGTCCATGCCAAGAATTACATCTTGGCAGCATGCGGCGATAACGACGAACGACGCAGTGAAAAGACAACCTCCGATGTCAATTCTTGCGGTACATCTTCCCGAGGGCATCAATAACTGGCCTCCTGCTGTTCTTATATGAGGGTCCGTCCACGGCATCTTCACTTTTCTGAGGCTGTCGGCGAGGTCCTGACTGATAATGGAGAAGTCGGCACCATTGTCGACTAAAGCTGTTACTTTCTGTCCGTCAAGAAAAACACTGAGGTCAGCAGTCACGATTTCATCGTTTTCAAGGCTTATCGGCTGCATGACGTCATGCTCTGGGGGGCTTCTTGTCGTCATCTCTATGGCCTGCAACCTTGCCCCCGGAGGTTGCCGCCCTTAGTTTCCCCGGCACGGGCTAGGTGACTTTCTTGTATTAAGGTCCGCGTAGGTGCGGTGGTGCGACAAAGGCGAACGCGCGCGGGACGGAGAGCAGGATCGACGTCTCGGACCAGGAGGGTGAGCAGGCATTGCCTCCTCTGCAATGGGAAAGCCGTCCTCAAAGTGAGAACTGGCTCCTTAGAAAGAGGTGTCACAGCGCGGAGTGTAGTCGTCGTGGGCACGTCGACCGTCAAACCAAGGTCTATGAGGACGGAATAAATCACCTCGATGCCAGCAGTGACGGGCAATATGTCCTGCACCTCCGCAGTGAAAGCATAGTGGACGTCTGTCCACTGTGCGCTATGCATCTGTTTTCCGGGTCGGTGGACGCGTCGATGCCCATGGGGTGGCTGTTGACGGCTTGTTGTATGGCTGTAGTGTGGGTCGTTGATGCAGTGTCTGCTTTTGCGGCAGATACGAAGGGTCCATCGGCACCTGGTGATATAGCGTCTGCATAGCAGGTGGTGGACGTCGGAGAGCGGTAGCGTAGCTCATAGGACGCTGCTGAGCATCAGCACTAGCCATAGACAACGCTTGGTGGATTTTATCGCGTACGACTTCAGCGATCAATGTGATGGGATTTTCAGCAACCGGATTCCGCAGCCTCTGTAGTTCTTCGCGAACTATCTCTCTAACCAAGTCTCACAAGCAGCTCTTACTCTCAGACGTCATGGCGATTGTATTGATTAGGACATTGCAGGACATGCGGTCATATTGCCTGCAGCGTTGACGAAGGGCCCGTTCGACAGTCGTAGCTTCCTTAATGAAGTTAACTGTGGTACTTGGAGGGTTGCGCAGTAGCCCGGCAAAATGCTGTTCCTTGACACTGCGCATGAGGTAACTCAACTTTTTATCTTCCGTCATGTGCGGGTTAGCTCGTTGAAAGAGACGAGTCATGTCCCCGGCAAACATTGCGACGGTTTCGTTAGGTTTTTGAACCCGTAGCTCAGATAATTGCTGCGCGCGGTCCCTTATATCGATATTGGCGAAGGTATTGACGAACTTCTCTCCAAAGTCGGGCCAAGCTGACAGATTGCCTTCACTATTCTTATACCAAGTACTAGCACTGTCGTCAAAATAGAAATAGGCGCGTGAAAGGTTTTTCTGTTCCGACCACTGATTTACCTTGGCAAGACGCTCGTAGTGGTCAAGCCAGTCGTGAACGTCTTCATGGGCACCACCACTAAAGAGATCAGGAACGAGGGGTTGAAAGATGGTCACCTGATATGGGTGCGTAGGAAAGCTGCCTTAGGGCACCTGTTGCGGGCTTGCGTTGGCCATTGCTTGAGGTGTGCGGTGCCTAGCAGGTTCCGGCGAGTGAGTCAGCTATGGCGCGAGGCCTCGCAACCTTCGACTAGAGCGATGCACCAGTGTTTTTACAGGTGACAATGCGTCTGGACTCGATGAACGGCTCCCAGCGAGCGTGTGGAGCGTCAGACAGGGTTGCGGCCCAGCACCTCCACTAGTGTCGCGGTACAATGCGAATAAAACATAGATACACCTTGGGACGACGAAAGCAGCGTGTCCTCAACAGCTGAGCCACAAGATCGTCTTCTTCGGCCTCAAGAGAAGCTAGAGGCCCGCTACCTCGTGCCTACTAAATGCCCCATCATCGTTATCGTCCACATGTAGACACGCGTCAATATAAAATAGAAAATTCTAATCTCGAGCGAGTAGCACTGTTTCCCCTACCGTGTGCCACTATTTTTAAGCAAGGAACACTTAGCAAGCACCATTTCTTTTTGCTTGTATGCAGCAAATTTGATAATGATCGGCCGTGTTTTCATTTTCATAAACCGACCGACCTGTGCGCGCGTATAATGCTATCGCTGTTAAGGCTCAGATTCAGTTTATCATTAATGACGCTCAAAACTTTAGCTTCAGATTCAGATACGCCTGGTTGTTAACATCTGTTATGCCATAAAAAAACTAGATTATCTCGTCGAGAACGGTCCTCTGCGTCTTCTAGCTGATGGCGCAGCGCGCAGGCTTCCGACTCAAGTCGAATAAATTTATCATGTAGCTCACTGAAATTGGCCCGACATTGCTGAAGTAATGTAGTCTGGCCTTCAACAGCCTCTAACCGTGCCTTTATATCAGATATGGCTTGAATAGTGTTTTTATGCTGGTCTTTTAGCTCACACACCATTTCAGCAACTGATTTTTGTACTGTTTCCATTCTGATTGATCGCTCATATAAATCTTTGACAGTTTTAAGAATTTCCGCAAAAGCAGCCGATGATTCATTAGGACCCGGGTTGCACTCAACATCCCCACGCAAAAGCAGTAGCAGCGAGCAAAAAGGTTCAAACGAGGCTTCAGGGCATGGAGGCATGACTAGAAACGAATCATCCGTTTGAAACAATGGCAAGGTAGTGGGGACTGCTAACTAACCTGCAGAATGAACAAAAGCGTAGGTGAGCCTTTCATTGTTATCATGCGTCCATGCCCATTAAGCGGCGACTGCGCAGCACTCGGTTTTAAACGGGGCGTACGTGTGGCTGTAGATGTTCCTGCAGCTGCCACGAGTTGAGGTAGAGCAAGATAAGGCAGGAAACCTTGAAGCTGGTCATGCCGGCAGGAATGCAGCGACTCTAATCCAGGTGAAGTGGCATTGCTGGACACTTCCAAGGCTGTAGGTCCAGTGGAGAACGCACCGGCTAATGGCACTTGTGAACATGCAGTTTCCGCAGCCAGCAGCACCAAAGACAAACTGCAGAATGAACAAGAGCGTAGGTGAGCCTCCCATCGTTATGATGCTTCCATGCCCATTGAGCAGCGACTGCGCAGCACTCGGTTTTAAGCGAGACGTAGGTGGGGCTGTCCATTGTTACCTTTATCTATATTTAGGAGACAATTTCAAGGTTTGTTATGAAGAGGCAACACTAGTTTACTTACTATTGGAAGTGCTTTATGGTGGGATCCACCATGACATTGGGTACGTATGTTCCTCTCAGATGTGACGTTGATAAAATTTTTGTTAGAAACACACAGGCACAGGAGTCGGAACACGTTGAAGACACTTGCACTTCGAATCCTCGGTCGCATTTTGTCGATGTTACTCGAGCGCCATCTCTATTATCGAACGCGATCGGCGTTCTTGACTCGCACCGCGTCAGTGTCACTAGTCTTCTACTACCAATGCTTGCGTTCGGCCTCCCAGACTCGCACCTCATTGGTGTTGGCTAGAGTTACTGTATATGCTACCTTTAGATAGCAGATATGCGTCAAAGTACGCCATCTTGGGTTAAGATGTCTTGCGGGAAAGCCATTCGCACTCACGTAGGAGCAATGCTCGCACTTCAAAGTGCTACACAGTCCCTCAACATTGAGAGACTATGGTACTAGCATGACTTTATTTATTTTTTCGCATTCTGTCTATTTTTTTAAAAGTATGAGTAAAACACGGATGCTCCGGTCACGCCTAAACGCCTTCATTTGATACTTACGATCTTGTTTGTGATAATGAAACAAAGTGCGTCGGCGCGTTGAACCAGTGGGATAAATATTTATGGATGGTTACACTATTATTTATTTATTTATTTTAACATACTGCAGCCCCTCTTGGGGCTATAGCAGGAGTGGGTACATCTTCAAAACCGTGCATCGAACAAGTTCAATAATGAAACAAAAAGCAAAAAGAAAGAAAGAAAACATAGTAACGTCGAAACCAGGTATTCGAAAGTCAACATAGAAGGAAGTGTACAGTTTTAGCGGCATGGTAAAGGGTTACATGAAATCGACCTAATATACACATCTAAGTACAAAAGTGCACTTGTACAAAGGGGAAAGGAAACAAAGCGGTATATGTACGTAGTTTACAATAGTTGTATTTCAGAAGGAAATGTAAGCAAGTCAAGAGAGCGCACGTGGCCAGGCAACAAATTCCAACGCTCAATTGTTCGCGGAAAAAAGCTATATTTGAACGTGTCCGTGTGGGGATGACACGGGGAAACGTTAAGGGTGTGATTGCTTCTGGTCTGATTGGGGCTTGCATATGTGAAATATTTGTTCGATGATAGGTGATATGAACAGTGAATGATGCGGTGAAAAAAGGTTAGTGATTCAATTTCACGACGGGCAGCTAAGGTGGTTAGCTCTAGAGATACGAGGGCTGTGGTTGGTGAAAAAGCGCAGTCATACCTGCGACAGATGAATCGGATGGCTTTCTTTTGAACAGCTTCAATTTTGTTAATTTCGCCTTTTCGGTAAGGGTTCCACACGGAGCATGCGTAGTCGAGTGTCGGTCGGATTAGTGTTTTATACATCAGGAGTTTGGTGTCTTTCGGTGCTTGGCTGAGTGTGCGTCGAAGATAACCCAGTTTCTTAAGTGACATTGTGCATACATATTCGATGTGTTTTGACCAGGATAGGTTACTTGTGAAAATAATGCCAAGATACTCATATTCTGTAACTCTTTGGAGGTTTATGTCAGCTGATGAGTACGTGAAATTAGACAGGAAACGTTTGTGAGTAAAAGACATGGATACTGTTTTGCGGAAACTTACGGACATCTGCCACGTTTTGCACCATGCGCAAAACCTAGAAAACGACTCGTTTAGTTTTTGGTGACATTGTGGTGTGCTAATGGTGTCATATAGTACGCAATCGTCCGCATAAAAACGGATTTTAGAATTGATGTTGCCAGGCAGGTCGCTTATGTAAATCAGAAATAGCAGTGGTCCAAGGACCGAGCCCTGGCAAACTCCAGAAGTTACGTTAGATTTATTGGATACGAAACCATTAAATTCTACGAATTGCGCACGATCTGAAAGAAAGTTTTCTATCCACTTGACCAAGGCAGGGTTGTTTAATATGGCAGTTAGTTTGCATATCAGCTTAGTGTGAGATACCGTGTCGAATGCTTTGGAAAAATCGATGAAAATGGCATCGACCGGCTCTCCGGAATCAAGTGAACAAGAAATGTCGTGAACGAATTCTGTAATTGCGTAACCGTGCTGAAACCACTCCTGAATCCATGCTGAAACTGAGATAATAGGTTGTGTTGTTCTAAATGCTCCATGATGTGTTTATAAATTATATGCTCCAGTAGTTTACAATAGTAGGAAGTCAGTGATATTGGTCTATAGTTAGTAATAATATGCTTTTCTCCGGACTTAAATAACGCAATTACTTTTGCCAGTTTCCATGAGCTAGGCACTATGCCAGTTTCAAGGGATTTCTGAAATATGACAGTAAGATATTTGGAAGCCCAATCGGAATAACGGACCAAGAACGCATTGGGAATGTCGTCCGGACCTTTGCATTTCTTAGTGTTTAAGTTTAATATTAGGTTGAGAACCCCCTCTTCGCTAATAATAATGTCCGGTATTGATAAGAATGAGCTTGTACTATGAAAAAGAGGAACTTCAAGGTCGTCGCGAGTGAAAACAGACTCAAAAAACCTATTGAAAGCTTCGGAAACTTCCGCAGGATCATTGGTTGTTTCATTGCCAATGGAAAATGACGCTGATGCGGCATCGAGGGGCAATAGTGATGACCAAAACTTGCGTGGGTTATTGGATAACAGGTTCGATAGTTCTATTCGAAAGAAATGGTTTTTTGCGGCGTTTATTTTGACCCGGAGTTCTTCCTTTGCCTGAAGAAATCTACAGTGATCATAAGAGGAACAGCGTGACCTCGCCTGCCTCATCCTACGTATCCGACGTGAAAGATGCAAGATTTCACGGTTCATCCAGGGAACATTAGTATTTTTCTTTTTTGTGTTGATCGGTACAAATTCCAGAGTGCAAGTTTGCACCAACTGTTCAAAGAAACCAACTAAAGCATCAACATCGTTGCGTGTGGCGAGTGCTAAAAATTGTTCAAATTTATCGGCTAAACAGTCGAGAACGGAAACGTCATCAGCGCGGTTAAAATCGTAAAAGGAAGTGACCATAAATTGCCGTTTCGCCATCGAACACTGCAAGGAAACTAGCACTGCCTTGTGATCCGAGATACCGTCGATAATCTCGCATTTACACACGTTATGTAACATAATTGAACTTACAAATACCAAGTCAAGCAGTGCATTATGCCGGGTGTAGCCAGTTACGATCTGGGTAAGCCCGAAGGGTAATGAACAATTTATAAGCTCACCACAAATATGGGAGTCATGGCTGCTGTGAGTCAAGGAAGGCCAGTCAACTCCAGGGGCGTTAAAATCCCCCATAAGAACAAGATGCTTGGTGCCGAAGTTGTGTGCGTTTGCGAACTCGTTAAGAGTGTGAAACATATCAAGGGACGAATCCGGGGGGCGGTATATGACACCAATTACAATCTGAAGTTTGTCGATGTGAAGTTTGCACCGTATTGATTCAATGCCAGAAGGACTAGGCAGGACTGAGAACCGTAAGTCCGACCGAAAGAGCAAGGCTACACCGCCGCCTCAGCCGATTCGTCGATCGACACGAACCACGACATATCCGGGTGGTGTAAATTCAAAGTCATATATAGCCTCGTGGAGCCACGTTTCAGTTATACCAATGATGTGTGGGGAATATGTCGAAACGAGAGAAAGGAAGTCGGGGAATTTGCATGTTATGCTTCTTGCGTTAAGGTTAATAATAGTTAGTTTGGGTGCAGAGCTACGGGGTAGTCAACACTGAGTTCCACGGACGAGCGGCGCACTAGAACTACCGGAAGTATTCAGGGGCGGTGATAAGCCCTGTGAAGGAACTTTCGGGGAAGTCCCAGGTTTAATTGTAGCACGGCTATGGTAACCAGAGGCCACAACTAGAACATTCGATGCGTCGTTCCAGTTGTAGCGAACGTTGTCGATAAATACATGGTCATACACTATTTTAACTGAGGAACCATTATTGCGGAAAGTGGAGGTCGCGTCCCATAACTTCTTGCGGATAGATCGCACTCTAAAAGAGTAATCTTCTGAAATGCTGAAATCAGAGCCTTTAAGATGTTTGGCTTTCTTCAAGAGAGCCATCTTGTCATTAAAATTTAGGAGTTTCAATATGATCGGACGCGCCAGCCTTTCACGCGGTTCGCATAATCTATGTATGTGCTCTATGCGTGGCATTTCCATTTTCATTTTCTGCGTGACGAGTACAGACACACTAGACAGTATAGCTTCGCCATTCTCGCCAGCGTCCTCTGGAAACCCGTGTAAGATAGTATTATTTCGCTGGATTGATTTTCGAGCTCGTCTATTTTGAGGCTGAGCTGTGCAAGTGTTTTACTCGCCGAGGCACCTTCAGCGCGTAAGGCTTTGCACGCAGTTTTCCCCTCGCAGACAGCTGTCACAGACTCGAGTGCCGCCACCCGTGATTCCAGCGCGTCGAATCTTGCGTTGAATTGTGTTTTTATGCTTGCTATATCGCTAGCGATTTGATTTTGGCTTGTGAGTATCTGAGAAAGCATAGATAAAACGGTAGTGTTTTCGGGCTCGTTTTGCGTAGCATGGGCTGACGGAGTAGGCAGTGTAACTGCCTCCGAAGATGTATTTGAAGTTGTCCTAGATCGCGTTGCGGGGCCATCTGAGTCTTAGAGGTTTATTTTTAGAACCAGGGCCAGGATTTAGTTCGACGTCACCACTAAGAATCAGGCGGCAAACATTATACAACGCATGCGAATATAGCGACACAACACCAGGTGGGCAAGTGAGCAGAAGCAAGAAACGATCGTCAGATCTCAAGCAGTATGCATGGTTTAGGTAACGTACCTGTGCAAAGAAGACGAAAGGATTGAGCATGGTGCTCCAGCTGCTGCCGCCTTGCCCACTGGTGAAGCACAGTGCAGCCAGGACTTTTATACCCGCAGTGGAAGACGTCACATGCCAGTGACGCTCGGTGACTGGGTGATCAGTAGTGACGTTCTTGCTTTGGTGGGCACGCAAACTGCGTCTTCTTTTGAGCTGTTTTTCCCTATTAAAAATATGAAATTACTTTTGCAATTTCGATCGCAACCAAACCAGTTATAAATGAATTTTTTTCATCGGGCTGGACTCATCCGTGAACTGCGTGAGAGAGCTAGGTGTAGTTCTATCGCCTCCAACCTGATCCAGCTGTATAGCGATCGACAGTACCCGTGAGACGCGCATGTTACGCGCTGCTCTCTATTACGCTCGTTTTACAATAGCTGCTTACTGCAGCTGATGTGAGTCGTTGTTCAACAGCCCTGTGTCGCGCCCAACATTTCTTCCGCGTAAGGTTTGAAAGCTGTGTTGAATTCACGCGCTAGCTGCAACACCTTGCCGATTTGAATAAGTCTACTTTAACTTATTCTCCCATCATTTGCAGTGCTATACCAGTCAAACCAATCGCGACGTATGCAGCCGGCACACGCTAACCAACTCTGCATGTATAACATAATCACTACATCTGTGGGTAATACAAATTTAGCTGACTCGCAGTGCCAATTATAGATAGAGAAGCCAAACGTTTATTTCTTCCTCACTAGCTGAACATTATTCTTTCTCTAGCAACACCCGCTGCACCCACGTATAATCACATGGGCTTTAAATGGTAAAAATGACCATAGAATGCACTTGCTAACACATTTCTTTAAACCAACATTACCTCAGTACCGAAGAAGTGCGGTGAGAATAACAACAACAGCCGATGCCAACCACGCTTGATCTGCCCGGAATCATTGTAGCGTTGGCTTCTCCGCAGTGCCTTTGAGCCGCGTATGACCACGTGATGGCGCTCGGTGAACAGAGACACGGAACTCTTGCAGGCGGAGCGAGCGGAGCACGGAAAACAGTGGCGCAACTCTGCTACCTAAAGGTAGCATATACAGTAGCTCTAGTGTTGACTTCACCATTCGTGAACGCGATTGACTTCGCTAACCCGCGCAACGCCGGCGACATCCGAGAAACGTACGCGCACACTAGCGGGAAGCATGCCACGACGGCTTCCCGCCCGTTGGCGCGATTGCGCGGCAAGAAGCGGCGTGCTGTAAACATTGTTGGCGCCGCGAGATTCTCGAAGCTTACGCAGCACACGCACCTACCGGCTCATGGCTTCTTCTCGCCGACAGATGGACAGAGGTAGCGTGGGTGAGGTGATGCCCTCGTGAGGATAGGGCAAGAGCGTTACGAGTGGTGGGAGAGTAAATCGAGTGAGAGCCGACATGTGGCGAGCACGCGGTAGGCGAGGAAAAGAAACGTCACCGCACACTGCTAGGAGGGCATGAGCTATTTGGCAACACTCCAACACCAGCAACGTGGAGAGCGGCGCGGATGGAGGGACAGCATTACACAGGCTAGTCGAAGAGCTGCTTCGCATCTAATATTCTCCCATGAGGAACTGAACCTAAAGGCCCACTCGGGATATTTTTTGAGGTCAATAGATCTCAGTGAAATTCACTCTGTACGTTTCTCTGCTTGTTACCGTAATTTATGCCAAATTACAAGCTCGGGAGATGCGCTGATTTTTTGCAAATTAATTTTAAAGATTGCATTGAAACGGCTCACCCGGCTTGCCAGATTTATTACAACAGTGCCTGTGTTTCGTTACGTTTCGCATGTGACGCCGCCGATGACATCACTCTTTGGCTGCTGCAGTGTTTGCTGTGCAGGGGACAAGGCGATGGGGGCGGTGATCGGCGGTGTTATACCTTCTTTAGTGGTGTTTGGCCGGCGCTTCGCTGGTCTGGTGCGCGATTTTCTGTTCCCTGTAGATAGGTGTGTGCCGGATGGCAGTTAGTGTTGCATTGTGGGTTGCACGAAGCTCTCATATAGACGCAGAGTGTTTGCTATCACGGCGTTACACGTGACAGTGCCTTCCCTGGGAAATGTATCAGTGCGATCAGGTGGGACACCTGATTAGCGAGGAAACGACACATGCGTGTTCCCATCATTTCTCGCCGCAGTCCTATCGGGACAGCGTTCAGTTTATGATGTCTTTTGGGTTGTAATTCATTTATAATCCCAGAACAGCTGCAATCTCTCGGCAACAGAAATCCGGGGCGCGCTGGTCTGCAGTCGCCACAAGTGCACCTCTTTGGCAACATCATGCTTGTTCATATAACAAAAGAGTGTCTAATCATCCACAGGTAAGACTTACCATTCGTCGCCATAGTGCAGCGCCTGTTGCTCGGCTTGTTCAGTGACTGGCCGTCGTGGTGGTGGTTTGAGCAAAAAAATCACAGCATGTCCTTGGAGCCAATGACGATGACTGGAGCAAAGCGTCCATCAATCCATCCGTACTTCCGTCCGCCCTTACGTCCGTCCTTGCGTCCGTCCGTCTATCCGCCTGTCCATGCGTCCATCGTCCGTCTGTGTGTCCGTCTCTTCGTCCATCTGAGTGTCCATCCGTCTGTCCGCAGTTGCGTGAGCCCCGCTGAGTGTTCGAGCACCACGCTGAGTTTTCGCCCATGTTAGTACACTTCGCAAAGGCCACTGAAATTGATATTTTATTAAATAATAAGATTCTGTTTCTAGCACGCATTGTAGAACGGAAACCACAGAAATGAGCCCCACGAGTTATATGGCATATTTTTAAAGATCAAAAGCGTACCAGTTATTAGGCCTCAAAGTTTGACCAAGTAGATTTTTCAATTTTGTGCAAAAGACTGTTGAAACTATGGTCATTTTCCCCTTAAAAATGTCGATGTCATCAGTAACTACATAACAAAATGTAGTGATTACTTCAAGATCTTTTACTCATCTTCTAAGCCCTAAGGGCGAGCCTGCAATTTGCTCGGCTCAATCTGGTAAAAAGAAATCAGTCTTCAAGCTGCAAAAAGAAGTGTAGACCACAATCACTATCTTTATTTCTTCTTCAGTTCTTCAGCTTCTAATCAAGTGATGGGCATTCGGCGTTCCCTGCGGCTACAGATGTGAGCAAACTGCTGTACCTTAGGAAATCTCATTGCGTACTTTAAAATGTACGACGACGTATCAATTTTATTTAACCTGCAACCAGTGGTAACCAACCAATCATCTAAATGCTTCTTCCTTGTTTCATGAAAAAATTGTATTCAGCAAAAGAATATCCACATCACACCACCTTTGTCAATACCTTAGAAAAAAATGCGGTCGGTTGATGATTGACTGATATGTGAGGTTTAAGGTCTTAAAACCACCTTATGATTAAGAGAGACGGCGTAGAGGAAAGCTCAAGAAATTTCGGCCACCTGGGGTTCTTTAAAGTGCTCCCAAATCTGAGCACATGGGCCTACAACATTTCCGCCTCCATCGGAAATGCAGCCGCCGCAGCCGGGATTTGAACCCGCGACCTGTGGGTCAGCAACCAAGTACCTTAGCCACTAGACCACCGCAGTGGGAAGAGAAAAATTGGAACTTTACATTAAAATTTGGTACCCTACAGCATCAGCACCTTTTTATATTTGTTCTATTTGTTTTCGTAAACAAAAATACCAAAGGAAGAAAAAAAAAAAGTTAGATGACCCAACATTATATTACGTCCTGAACGCTTCCTCGTAGAGCGCGCGTCTTGTGCACCTGACCCACCCTAAGAATATTGGCAGTTCGCAGGATGATCCACTTGATGCTATTCGCGGCAAAAAAGTCCTGCTTTTATATATTCTTTGTTCCAGTTTTCACCTTTGGTGCATGTGGTCAGAAGTCGGCTGAATAAAACCTTCTGCTGTAAAAAGGAGCGTGCCCCCTTCGAGCAAATCATCGTTGGCGTTGGCGCGAGCAAAAGAGACTCGTCGAGATCACACACAGCGGCGACCACGTCAATAGGCCTATGGAAGTGCACTCCACAACTGCTTCGGTTTTCCCTTTTGCGGCCACCCCTGTAATTGTCACTACTACCCACTGAGAAGGGACAGTTGCATCTTTTCTGGACGGACTACTATCACGTAGAAAAGCTGCCATGAGAGCGTCTTTTCTCAACGCGTCCAGCTGGTTTCTTTACTAGTCTCTGCTCGCGCACCAGTAGCGAACGTATGTCGTCTATAATATAGCTACTTTGGTCGGTTTGCTTCATAAGGGGTCATTACCTAGCTCGACTTCTCCCCCATGAACTGATTTTCGTAGTCGAAGTGCTGCGTAGAATTTTTCAGTGCTTTCACTTTTAATACTAGTCGTTTCACACCGAGTAACATTAAGAGTATTAAGCACAGCGTTCGCTTTTTGCTGAAGGTAAAAAACAACGTTTGCAAGCTCTATTTTTTTTACATGACCGAAATCCTCTTATTGTGTCATGTGACTTCATAGTGATCGCGAATTGCTCACTCCCTTGCGACACCATTACACAACCTTTCAGTGGCTGTTGCATTCGCAAAGGTCTGCCTGTTCTGCATTAGAATGGCGGTAACAACTCTAAATTCAGTTTCTGTGGAAACGAAGAGACAATTGAACACTACGCATGCAGCGGCACTCGAAATGCCAAGCACCGACGCCCGCTCCGGGTGCATTTGTGTCAAGTGGACTTGAGACCCGTTTCTGGAAACTAGATTCTAAGACCACAGTCATGTGCGCAGAAGGAGATGAGAGTAACGGAAGTAACAGATCTCGATGACAACCTGTTCGTTGGATGTGGTGGTGGTGGTGGTGGTTGTGGTGTTGCAGCAGGCGCAGTTAAACTGGCGTGAATAGCCAAAAATAGACTTTACTGGTGCCGTCAATGGGCGCGCAAGCGCTCACGGGAAAAGTTGGTACGCCGGAGCAGCCGCCGCGACGAGCGCGCGCGACTCGCGCTTCAAATTTCCGTTTGCACTGTGCCAGCACTTCTCAAATGAAGTGAACTTGGCAAGGCGTGATATTTTACTGCGTGATTCACACAGAAACTGCAGTGTTCGGGCGCGATGGCGTGTCAACAATTTGCACTTGTCGCCATGTTCCACCAGCTGAGTGACTGGGAAGCGTCATTTAGCCCGTAAGTTAATTATTATTATCCTTCCGGCTTTGACTTAAATAAAAAACAGAACAACTTTGTTGCCTTAAAAGTGCCTAGCCAATCAGCTAGCACTTTTACCTAGCCAATCAGCTAGCAGCTTACCTAGCCAATCAGCTATCCAGCCCATTATTTTGTCATCGTTAATAATACTTCTGAGTCTAGTAAGAAGTTTTTTGTGACATACTACATCAAATCCTTCGCTATTTTCTATGAATATGGCGTCAACCTGTCCTCGAGTATAAAGAGCCGAAGCGATGTCGTGAGTGAATTCAATGAGCTGTGTAGTTGTAGAAAAACCAGAGCGGAAACCATGCTGATTACGGTACAATACGTTGTTATTAGTGAGGTGCTGAAGTACATGTTTATGAAGTATGTGCTCTAAACGCTTGCAATAGGGACGCGTTAATGAAATAGGCCTGTAGTTAGAAATGTGTTGCTTATTACCAAATTTAAACACAGGAATTACATTGGCGATTTTCCAAACGGTCGGCACAATACCTGTTTTTAATGATTTAACAAATATTATTGATAAATAACGAGCATTCCATTCTGCGTGACGCTTCAAAAACATGTTTGGTATGCCATCTGGCCCAGCACCTTTAGTAGTGTCGATATTCAACAGCAGGTTAAGAACACCAGTGTAGCTAATTTCAATTGCTGGAAACAAACCTATTTCCTGGCTGCTACGAATGTCAGGGATCGTTCCATTGTCATCTCCAAATACAGTTTGGAAATACTTATTAAAGGCTTCAGAAATTTCGGATGAATCAGAACACGACACATCATCTATCATGAAGCTTGACGGACAGGCCGTGGTAGGATTGATAGTTTTCCAAACTTAATAGGATTATTTTTCATAAATGAGCTTAACATGGTAATAAAGTAAAACTTTCTGGCATCACTCATTTTAGCTTTAAGTTCAGATTTAAGCAAGCTAATTCGGGACTCCCCGTCATTATTGTGAACCCTCCGTCGCTTTTGCAGTCGCTTAATACGACGTTTAAGCTGTATAATTGACCTGGTATACCAACGGTGTTTGGCATGACGTTTTATGCTCTTGTGAGGAACAAACTGCGCTATACATTCATTATTTATACTGTAAAATTGTTTAGTCAACGTATCAATACTGCAGTGGTCACTACTCGATAAGAATTCGTCAAAGCATGTTGCAAGTTTAGCAAAAATGGAAGTGTCGTCTGCGCATTCAAAATTCAGCACAGTCTTAAACGGTGGTCATACTGGCTTACAAGCAACATTTAAATCAACAATAACGGCCTTATGGTCAGAAATTCAATCGACGAACCTGCAATGATATTCATTCGTAACCAACTCATGGTTGGCAAAAAAAAGATCTAGTATAGAATCCTCGCGTGTAGCTTGATCGACCAGCTGCGATAGATCGAAAGCTAGTGACAGATTATGTAAAGAATCACAAACTATTCTGTCACGACCAGTTGATGTTAACAAATTGCAATCTATAGAGGGGGCATAAGTGAGCAGCGGGCATTAAAGTCACCGGTCAATACAAGTTTAGAACGTTCCAGCCTTTGTCCCACAATATAATCACTGACAGTCGAAAAAACGTCTGAGGCAGAGTTAGGAGGACAATAGAGAGCACCAACAATAATAGCGAGACCATCAAGCATTACTTTGCACCATATAGATTCAGTATTTGGGAGTTCTGGCAGTAAAGAAAATTCAATACCACTTTTAATAAAAAGTGCCACTCCGCCACCACGGCCAGAAGGCCTATCTTTTCTTAGAACCGTGTAACCAGGAGGCAAAAATTCATGATCAAGGATAGATTCATTTAACCAAGTTTCGGTCACACAGATAGCTGATGGACAATGACACTCAATGAGCCAGTTAATGTTTGCAATTTTATTAACTAGGCTACTCGAATTTAAGTTCAAAAGCGCAAAGGACTTCGCACTAAGCCGTCATTCATTGTTTGTAGCAGACAGCCGACGGCTTTCGTTAACGATAGCTTTTTTCTTCTCATCCCAAGAATACCGAACGTTGTCCACCAACAAATGATCGTAGTGCAGCCTGGCTTTTTTCGCATCCCTTCTTATCTCGGCTGAATTCTGCCACAGTTCCCTGCGTATCTGCCTCACGCGCTCAGAGAAGTCATCATTTATAAATATTTTCGTACCCTTCAACTTGCTTGCATTGCTTAAATTAGCGACCTTAGTTCTAAAACATAGCAACCTAATAAAAACAGGTCTTGGGCTAGTGCTACTGCTCTTACGCACTCCCAGCTTATGGCCTCGTTCGATATCGCCACACTTAACATCTAGTTTTGATGTAATCAGTCCAGTTACCGTTTCCAGCAACTCGTCTGAAGTTTCCCCAGAGTTTTCGGTTAAGCCCTAGATGAGCAGGTTATTTCTACGGGACATAATCTCTAAATCGTCGTTTTTATGGTCCAGTTTACTAACAATCTCTCGAATGTCCGCTACGGCTTTCTCGAGTTCATACACGCGTGGTGCAACATCAGTAATTGACGCACTATACAGTTCAATTTTAGTCAATCGTTCTTCGAAGGATGCAACCCTAGAGGAAAGACCTGTTATCTCCTTTGCAATTTTAGTCTGCTCCGAGAGCTATTCTCGCAACATGTCTTCGACCTCAGGACCAGGGTTACTCTCCACATCACCACACACAAGCAACAGCATTCTCAAGAAATTCATCAGCACAAAAGACATATTCATGAGGCCTGCAGGGGGGTCCGGCAGCAGCAGTAAGAAATAGTTGCCACTTTTATAGCTTTTGAAATTGTACTTTAAGCTTACCTGCAAGACAGAGCATAAAAATTCGAAGCGAGTGCTTTCCATGCTGCCGCCGGACCCACTGAAGAGCAGCGGGTGATGCGATGCCTTTATACGTTCCGGTGTCGTCACAGATGTCGCCTTGTTCCTGATATCGCACCATGCGCACACACTTTCAGTCCAGCTAATATGGTTGCCAAAAAGTTTCTTCGCCGTAACCGAGCAAGCTACTTCGCCGCACGAGGAATAGACGAAACATTCGTTGACTGGCCCAGAGGGTACGTTGCTTGAAAAAGATGGTCCGTCCAGAACACTGTAGATTCCGGTGCATGCAGCAATCTGCAAGACAGAGCATAAGAATTTGAAGCGAGTGCTTTCCATGCTGCCGCTGGAGTTTAGTGACTTTTTTTTGAGTTAGAACATATTGCGGGTGCACAGCAAAGCAGCTCCAGTGTATAAGGGGCCACGAAAGCGCTGCTGACTTTCTTGCGGACCACAAGCCTTAGAGAGAATCTGTAAATAGTGTTTCTGTATTTATTATGTGTTTATATCTGTATATATTATAATTATGACCCCGCACCTGGAGCAGCATGTAAGGTGAAAAGCCAGGCGACCATCTCCAGTGGATAAAATGCAGTATGCCTAAGAATGGCAAGCCTGACGAGTAGATTCACATGACGCACAGTGGTACTGTGCTCCCGTTAATAGACAGTATGGCTGATAATGTTCGCGCATAGATGAACTACCGAGAAAATTGCGAAGTCACAAAATCCGAGTGCATTGAGGACGAAGTCTGTGAAGAGTAAATTGAATGATTTCAAAAGAAAAGTGCCCAACTGCACTCTTTTGTATAGCAAAAAGGGTTATAGTTTGCATGCCCCCCAAAAAACAAAGACGGACTGGCTTGAACATCTAGCACAAGCATTTCGCTCAAAACATAGGAGCACTTCAGAATTCAAAACTTGAAAAATTGCCGAAATCTCATTTTTCTGGCAAACTGGCAAAACAAGCACACGCAAGTTTGTTGCAGAGCACACTATCTAGAACACTTGGATCACCAGATCATAAGTTGTTTACGTCAAAGTCATTCGACGATACTTATAAATCGGTCACGTAATAATGAGTCCCCCGAAAATGTCACGAATTTTAAAAACCACAGGCGTAGCATACCAGTGGTTTTATATGCCACGGGCATGCTATCCATATTCAGAGTAGCATGCCAAAAAAAGATTTTTTTTTAATTAGGAGCGTTTTAAGTTCTTGGTTGGTTGCATGGGTTCATTCTCTTTCACTGTCATGATAGTAACAGCAATTCAGTGTTTTTATTGAATGCAATGATAAACTAATACAAATAAACTCATTACGACTGCACTTTTCTCTGCTATGTATTAGCTGTAGTCTGTGGTCCCTCGTTATATACTGTCACGTGGTCGTGTCCTTGACGAAGGCAGCAGTCAGCGTGTCAAAGAAAAACTCTTTTATTGGCCTAACTTTTGGGCGAGAAACTGAGAGTCACAGTATACAACAATACATACTGGAGCATGATAATGGCAAACAGTGCGTCAGCCATCGATAAACCTGGAAAGCGGTGATGCGCGTCGGCATTTACACAAGTACCATCGAATATTTCAGCCTTATCGCTAGCGGCGGGTAATTGGCGTGGCTTGCAAAAGTTAGTTGGCTTGGTTTACGTGAGGCAGCCTTTAAACTTTTATTAGGGCGATAAAAATTTATTTTTAGTAGCTCGCATGAACTCAAACTTCCTTTTTTATTGGGGTATTTGGATAAAAGATGAATTCGTTCTAAGTATGCCGGCAAGCAGTTTTGCGATTAAAAACCCGAAAAAAAGAAGTGTGTCAATATACGGAAAATGAAGGACAGGTGTTGAGAAATACATCCCGTTCTGCTTCGTGCGTTCTTCTACGACAAATCAAAGTCGACAATGATCTTTGCTTTCTCAGTTGATTGTATTATTTCTTTCTCCACCTCACGAAAACTTCTTGCAGAAAACGTGTTTCTCTACAGCCTCTGCAATCTAGGGCACTGCATTCCTTACGCCCTCGAAATATTTCTTCGCCGCCTGGGCGAAACACCCTTCTTTTTTGAAGCGATGATGTCTTGATGGCGTCACACTGACTTCTCTCGCCAAAGCAAATTGTGACCTTATTCGATTGATGACTCCACTTCCTGACGTCATCAGCATACGTGATCGTCTCGTGCAACACTGTCAACATTTATGACGTTCTAGCGATGCCACGATGACCTCCTTATGACGTCATTGTCGTAACGGTCTACCAATTTCCCGGGAACGCGGAGTAATATCTTCCTAGAAATGTTCTAAGAAAAAGGGTGTACAGTATTTCCCTAATCACTTACCGATGCACTTCAATGGTGGAAAGTTTATTCAACCAACGCAAGCAAGGACTGTACACCTTTTCACAGGAGCAGTCTCGTACCCTTGAGCAGCAGGGGTCAAGAATATGTTATCAAAGTTGCCATCGTGCCTTGAGCCGAGCGTGCCGTACATGTACGCATGGGTGTAGTATGCGTAATAGGCGCCTGCCTTCAATACAAATTAACTCATGGCAAAAACATGGAAGATCCCACTTAGAGTGAGAATCGATGATATGCGAAGCACGAATAAGAAAGATAGATATGTCACTTTAAAATCAGCACAATGTTACGAGGTGGAAGTAAATGATGCCGTACATGACTTCCGTGTCATGATTACAGTGTTTAGATGTGTTATTTACCTTCATAATCGATTCACGTCACGTGATGCCTAGTTTAGTATTTATGGAGCTAGCGAAACAGACGCGAGCACACTACTAGCGTGGTGTCTTGTCATGTTCTTACATGCCACGCGTGTCAGGACTATCATGTTGGCACCAGTCATTTTCATCATTCATTGACGTCACGTAACACCATAATTCGTATATGTGGAGCTAGCAAAACGGCCATGAGCGCATCATGAGGGCCGAATATGCTCCAATGTAGCACTGACGCGTGCACATACTGGGCACAGCGACGCTATGTTAGCAAAACGGGAGCACTCTCTGGTCGGACGCCAGGCGCGACCAGCGCTCGTCGGTGCAGCCTGACGGCGATTGGCGCGAAATTTGCGCCGATGCCCTACCAAGACAAACTGCGTTCCCTCTTTTTGTGACGGAGGGACACCGGATGCGCTGAAACGCGCATGCGTCAAAGCAACGCAGCGTGGGGCGCGCCTGAATGTATATGACAGGACTGGTGCCTGGCGTGGCAATGCCGGCTTGACGCGACAAAATGAAGCCGGTGAGCACACGCACCGCGTCACGTTGAAATGTATTGGTGCCTTGAATGTGGCATGTCGTCATGTTCTCACATGCCAGCACCTTATGATTATCGTGCACAAGTCACAGATCTTCGTCATCCATTGACGTCACGTAATACCAAATTTGGCATATGTGAAGATAGTAAAATGGCCGCTAGCGATTCATGAGTGTGGCATGAAGTCATGTTGTTACATGGGCACTCTTAGAAACACCTGGGCACTCTTGAAAAACTCTTTGTATCGAGGCAGGCAACTCGTATTGTATCTGCTAGGTACCTCTAGAAGATTTTTTGGTTTAACAAACGAAACGATACCAGCTGCTGAACAGCCACTGGTGTATTACACACATGTGATAAAATCTTTGCAACAATGGCGAAACGATTTCCCACTGCAAGAACTCATGGAAATGTCTCCCACCAACATGAATGAACAAATATATTTTAAAAGTCTAACTGAGGAACCGTGCCGGAAATGCCTCGTGAAAAGACGTTGGACTCTTACAAAAACGTCCCTCTCCTCCGAAGTCCGTGATCTAAACTGACTTAAGGAATGGGAAGCTTTACCAACGGCCGACCGCCTTGCGGCGTGGGGTGTGGCGCCTTCCGCCACATGTCTGCTATGCGGCCGCATCCAAACGCTTAACGATGTATTTCATGAACGTATAGCAGCACGCACCATTTGGCGCATGGTTACCAGTATGTTTCAAATAAGTATGCAGTGGAAGTCCTGCCTCAGAGATAACTTTGTCAAACTGTTAATGGCTATCGGAGCCTTCGTTTTACGGAAGCGGAGGGGCCTGCCCACCTTAGGGGACGCCCTCAGAGAGCAATGTTTCCTCTGCTACATCAGTTAAAAAACGTAATGCTTATGCATCTCAATGAAGAACTAGTCATGCTGGGAGAGGAAGTCTTCTTCCGACGCTGATCTACGCGATTCATTATTTTAAAAAAAAACAACAGAGTACATGTCCATGCCTTTCTTCCCCATTGAAGAGGTGGGCTAGAGCTTGTAGCACTGTGAAATTGCAGTGCGTGTTTTTCTTTCCTTCTTTAGAGACATGTCTTTTTTTGTGCAATATTGTTCTATCGCATGAGAGCGAATTGTCCTCACAGGTGAATGCAAAAACGTCACCTTGCATTGTGAATCACCCCCTCCCCCTTAATTGTGCGTAGAGCCTACTGTTTATATAAGTTTATTCATCTCGATGTTCACGAATGTTCCGTCCTTGTTCAATTTTTGCAGTATAAATCACTGAATACACAAATAAATTATTTTCGCTGTATATAACAGCTTGCACTGTTCATACACATGATCATCATTGTTCATCTTTCTGTGTGCACATAAGCTGTGTAAGACATATCTAGATATAAAAGTTGCTTAAACCATATACTGTAAACTGTCAAACATTTGTTAGAAATAGACCCGCCGCGGTGGTCTAGTGGCTAAGGAACTCGGCTGCTGACCCGCAGGTCGCGGGTTCGAATCCCGGCTGCGGCGGCTGCATTTCCGATGGAGGCGGAAATGTTGTAAGCCCGTGTACTCAGATTTGGGTGCACGTTAAAGAACCCCAGGTGGTCGAAATTTCTGGAGACCTCCGCTACGGCGTCTCTCATAATCATATGGTGGTTTTGGGACGTTAAACCCTACGAATCAATCAATTTGTTAGAAATAGAGCCATTTGACTTGTCATGGTCATTGTTGTAAGTTTTATTTTGTGGTTTGCAGTACATCACTTCTGTTGCCATAGCCTTGCGGCTAACTTTTTTGTGACTTATAATGACGCAGTTTATCAGTAACTAGTGTTTACGCACCTATACATGTTTTCGAATTTTCACGACGGGGGATACGATATCGAAATGAGCGCTTTTTAACATGCAAGTCAGGCAAACTCGCAAAGGGGCACGTGTACTGGAACCGATGCGTTACTCTGTGGTATGGCAGCCCTGCGAAAGTCTGTGTTCGCCCATTTTTCGTTTGCTTAGATCATTTATGGGATCTCGTCACTGCCACTTACCAATCCGTCACTGTCTGAACCATTCAGCGGCGTGAATTTGCGTTAGCGCTGCAAGAATGAGCTCCGAGTTTGCGAACGCTGGTGCTTCGTTGTCGGTAATAGGAGTCGCAAGCGCACACACGTAATCTCACTTGTCTAAAGCTGCAGGGTGCGTAGCTAGAGACGCTTTTGTACGCAGCCTCTTCACTGCATTAATGACCGAAATTCCGATCATGCTCGATTTATAGCAAAAGAGTGCATGCGGTGTAATTATGTCAAGTACAATTTCAGCATCAGTATTTCCGTATTTATGCAGAAAACGTCAATCAAAGCTACCGGCTGGGTGCTCTAGACACACGTGATTTTGTCTGTACCTTTTTTCACTATCTCAGATGCAGCGCATAACCATTGTTATCGACAATTTTCTCACCACCAACGAAGTGCCCGGAACAGAGTTGTTTCAGGTCACTTGGAAGGTCTTTAGATTCAGTGACGTCACCCACTGCTTTCTCAAATCAGGCGATGACGGAGAGCAATGCAGCTCGAACATATCCCACTAGCACTCATCGCGTGGCGTACTTTTCTGCAGGCACGATTTCACTCAAGATGGCTTCAATTGCGCTGACTGCACGTGCACCCGTGCACGACACAGTGATAGCCAGATGGTCTGTTCTTCAAATACGCATTATTGAATGCGAAGCATTTCTTAGCGAACTTCGGCGACTTTGAGCGTATCTATTTATATAGCCGCCTTTTAGCTCTCCTGGCTGTTTCGATAATCATATCAATACCAAAATTGGTATGGCATAACATGAGTGTATGAGCTAACGTGGTTGCTTGGGCGAGTTGGTACGACATGATTCACATAAAAAACAGCGCCAAAAACGAGAGACAAGAAAAAGAAGGAGACAGACAGCGGCACTGAACTTACAACAAGGTTTATTTGCCAGAACCGCACAATATATACTTGGGCAGCTTCTAACAAAAAAAGAAAATACAAAGCAAACAATACAGAATCCACCTAACCACCGCATAGTCATCTTCACAACGCACCATGAGCAGCACGTGTGCTAACGTGCCGAAGGAAATCTATTTCTTTTAATGATAGCGCAATCGAAGGCCTGCTGACACATGCACTGCCCAGCCTTTCTATTTCTGAAGCCTCATAAATTTCACGTATCAACTGGTCCCGATGCCGCCTGATGACGGTACAAAGCTGAAAATTAGGGACACAGCCGCAGTCTCGGCAATGAATGCCGAGATGGCCCGAAACATACTTAACTATAGTCATGAAAAACATACTTAACTATAGTCAAGACAAAAAATAAAGACATGTATATCATGAATGTCAAGATTTACATTTCAAGGTCCTGCAGCTCCTGCGGTGGTTTCGTTCACATACCATGTTAGAAAACTGGTACGGAATGACATGATTGCATGGCAAACACAAGCAACAGTTCCTAGCATGAAAATCATGGCATGCCTCTCATGTAACAACACGAATACATGTCCCGATCTTGATGCGCTCGCTGCCGTTTCGCTAGCGTCAAATACACCAAATTTGATAATACGGTAGACGAATGGATGACGAAAGTAGAATACTGGTGCGGACATGATAAGCATGAGATGCGTGTCATGTAACAACATGACTACAAGCTATGCTAATGGTGCGCTCGCAGCCACTTCGCTAGCTTCACACGTACGAAACTCAGTATTACGCGATGCGAAAGGACTACATAGGCAAATAACACACCCAAACATGTTAAACATGACATGCGTGTCATGTAAACACATGACTTCATGCCACACTCATGATTCGCTAGCGGCCATTTCACTAGCTTCACATATGCCGAATTTGGTATTACGTGACGTCGATGGATGACGGAATTTTGTGACTTGTGCAAACACGATAATCATAAGGTGCTGGCATGTGAGAACATGATGACATGCCACAGTCAAGGCACCAATACATTTCGACGTGACGCGGTGCGTGTGCTCACCGGCTTCATTTTGTCGCGTCAAGCCGGCATTGCCACGCCAGGCACCAGTCCTCTCATATACTTTCAGGCGCGCCCCACGCTGCGTTGCTTTGACGCATGTGCATTTCAGCGCATCCGGTGTCCCTCCGTCACAAAACGAGGGAACGCAGTGTTGTCTGGGTAGGGCATCGGCACAAATTTTGCGCCAATCGCCATCAGGCCGCACCGACGGACGCTGGTCGCGCCTGGCGTCCGACCAGAGAGTGCTCCCGTTTTGCTAACATAGATAGCGTCGCTGTGCCCAGCGTGTGCACGCGTCAGTGCTACATTGGAGCATATTTGGCCCCCATGATGCGCTCATGGCCGTTTTGCTAGCTCTACATATACGATTTATGGTGTTACGTGACGTCAATAAATGATGAAATATGACTGGTGCCACCTTGATAATCCTGACACGCGTGGCATGTAAGAACATGACAACACACCACGCTTATAGTGTGCCCACGTCTGTTTCGCTACCTCCACATATACTAAACTAGGCATCACGTGACGTGAATCGAAAGGTAAACAATACATCTAAACACTGTAATCATGACACGGAAGTCATGTACCGCATCATTTACTTCCGCCTCGTAACATTGTGCTGATTTTAAAGTGACATATCAATGTTTCTTATTCGTGCTTCGCATATCATCGATTCTCACTCTAAGTGGGATCTCCCATTTTTTTTTTTTGCCCTGAGTTACTTTTTATTGAAGGCAGGCGCCTATTACACATACTACACACATGTGTACCTGTACGGCACGCTCTGCCCAAGGCACGATGGCAACACTGATAACATATTCTTGACCCCTGCAGCTCAAGGGTTCGAGAATGCTCCTGTGAAAAGGTGTACAGCACTTGCTTGGGTTGGTTGAATAAACTTCCCACCGTTGAAGTGCCTCGGTAGGTGATTAGGGGAATACCGTACTCCCTTTTTCTTGAAGCATTTCTAGGAAGGTATTGCTCCGCGTTCCCGGGATATTGGTAGACCGTGATGACAATGACGTCATAAGGAGGTCATCGTGGCATCGCTAGGACGTCACAAATGTTGAAAGCGTTGCACGAGACGACACGTATGTTGATGACGTCAGGGAGTCGAGTCATCGATCAGATAAGGTCACAATTCGCTTTGGCGGAAGAAGTCAGTGTGACGCCATCAAGACATCGTCGCTTCAGGAAAGAAGGGTGTATCGCACAGGCGGCGCAGAAATATTTCGAGGGCGTAAGGAATGCGGTGCCCCAGATTGACGAGGCTGTAGAAAAACCCGTTTTCTGCAAGAAGTGTTGGTGAGGTGGAGAAAAGAATAATACAATCAACTGAGAAAGAAAAGATCGTTGTCGACCATGATTTGTCGTAGAGGAACGCACGAAGCAGAAAGGGATTTATTTCCCAACACCTGTCCTTCACTTTACGTATATTGACACATTCCTGTTTTTCGGGTTTCTAATCGCAAAACTGCTAGCCGGCATACTTAGAACGAATTCATTTTTTATTGAAACACGCAAACAAACAAGGAAGTTTATTTTCATGCGAATGACTAAAAAATGAATTTTTATTGCCTTAATAAAAGTTTAAAGGCTGCCTCACGTAAACCACGCCAACTAACTTTTGCAAACCGCGCCAATTACCAGCCGCTAGCGATAAGGCTGGAATATTCGATGGTAGACGTATAGATGCCGACGCGCATCACCGCTTGTCAGGTTTATCGATGGCAGACGCACTGTTTGCCATTATCATGCTCCAGTATGTATTGTTGTATACTGTGACTCTCAGTTTCTCGCCCAAAAGTTAGGCCAATAAAGGAGTTTTTTTTTTGACACGCTGACTGCTGCCTTCGTCAAGGACACGACCACGTGACAGTATATAACGAGGGACCACAGACTACAGCTAATAAATACCAGAGAAAAGTGCAGTCGTATTGAGTTTATTTGTATTCGTTTATCATTGCATTCAATAAAAACGCTGAATTGCTGTTACTATCATGAGAGTGAAAGAGAATGAACCCATGCTACCAACCAAGAAGTTAAAACGCTCCTAATTAGAAAAAAAAATCTTTTTACTGGCATGCTACTCTCTATAGGGATAGCATGGCTGCGGCATATAAAACCACTGGTATGCTACATCTGAGGTTTTTAAAATTCCTGATGCTTTCCGGAGACTCATTATTACGTGACCGACTTATAAGTACCATCGAATGACTGTGACTTAAACAACTTATGATCTGCTGATCAAAGTCTTCTATAGTTAGTGTGCTCTGCAACAAACTTGCGTTTGCTTGTTTTGCCAGTTTGCCAGAAAAGTGAGATTTCAGCAATTTTTCAAGTTTTGAATTCAGAAGTGCTCCTATTGTTTTGAGCGAAATGACTTCGGCTAGATGTTCAAGCCGGTCCGTCTTTGTTTTTTGGGGGGCATACAAACTATAACCCTTTTTGGTATACAAAAGAGTGGAGTTGGGCACTTTTCTTTGGAAATCATTCATTTTACTCTTCACAAGTTTCGTCCTGAATGCACTTGGAATTTGTGACTTCCCAATTTCCTCGATAGTTCACCTATGCACGAACATTGTCAGCCATACTGTCTATTAACGGGAGCACAGTAATACTGTGCGTCATGTGAATCTACTCGCCAGGCTTGCCATTCTTAGGCATACTGCATTTTATCTGCTGGAGATTGTCGCCTGGCTTTTCACCTTACATGCTGCTCCAGGTGTGGGGTCATAATTATATTATATACAGATATAAACACATAATAAATACAGAAACACTATTTACAGATTCTCTATAAGGCTTGTGGTCCGCAAGAAAGTCAGCAGCGCTTTCGTGGCACCTTATACACTGGAGCTGCTTTGCCGTGCACCCGCAATAAGTATTAACTCAAAAAGAAGTCAATAAAGTAAGGCATGTTAAGCAGACAAGCATCCGGTTCGCTACTCTGTAGAAGGGGAAGGAATGTAACGTGAAAAAAAGGTAGAAGAAAAGAAGCATGAATGGAATCATAAGCGCAAATAGAAGAGCACGCAATTCGAGACTGCGTCAGGCGCTTCTCCGTTTTGTGATTTTTGTGGTAGGATCGGTGACTTCGAACATTTTATTTGGCTGTGCTCACGGTTTGAGAGGGAAAGAGTAGCAATGGTACACAGGGTTGAAAATGATTGTCCCAGACAGGGGAGAGTTCACGATGTCCTTTTTTCACGAAGGGCCCATGGCAACGAGCAGGATTGTGCAGCTGATCGTCGTGGTATTTCCACGATATATTAGGGAGAGTGACATTAGGTGACGCAGGCAAATAGTTCACGAGATGCTCAGGAGGTGTCATATTATACCTTTTTTAAGCAATCCCACAACGCACCATGGCCGCATGAAGCAATATGAGAAAAGTTGGTAGGTCGATGGAACCGGCCCTTTCTCCGCCTGTTGCACGTTGGCGCCTTGCGAGCATGAAACGAAAGAAACATGCAACCGCTTGTTGAATAGGGTCCCAACGCGCATCTGCATGTATATCTACATATGAAATGTGAAATGGATAACACAGTCATTGTAATTATCACTAGATGGGTGGACGTAGAAGATAGCGGCGTGTGAGTTGTTGCGTACCGACCCATGTGGTAAGAATATGCTGTCGTCCAGAGTGTGAGCTAAAACACCGAATTCGTAGTTATGCAACGCTCATAAAGCGCTGTGGGTTTTATTACCATCGCAGTTTGACTGGGTCATTAACGCAATACTGCAAAGAAGTGTTACAGATACAGAAATGTTTAATTTTTCATGGACAAGTGACGTGCTGCGAATAAGAAAAGTACACTATTCTAAACGTGTATAATGATGAAATAATGGAACTAGAATTCACGGAAGAGATACCCTGTTTTATTAATTTGCGGTTTCTTACGAGATGCTTCAGTGTCTGCGGAGCATGTTTACTAGCAGTATGTTGCGCATTGAGTGAGACCACTGCTGAATTTCGCGTTGGCGCATTCAAATGTTTTTCGGTGAGGAATATTGATAGCGTACTTACTCTTGGCAAAGAAAAAAAAAACTTGAGCACATTACATGAGCTATAGTTTGCAGCTTCAAAAAGGCGCGGTGTTTTGCTTAATAATTATTGCATCGGTTTGTGAACAGCTTGTTCACCCTGCAAAAAACAAGACAAAAAGAATAAAGAATAATTCGGCTGACCTTCACCCACGAAGAAACTTTGATTGTTGCACTTAATCCATGCATACGTTTTGCCCAGTCTGAAAGGAAGTTTGGAAGTGATGCGAGGTGAGGGTATTGTTTTACTTAGCAACATTTCTTTTGTAGAGCTCAAAAGGTTGCAAAGTCTGTAGTGCACAGAGGAAAGTACAATGAGAGGCATGCCAATTGTTCTTTCGATTGTTACGCAAGAGTTGCTAGTCGAATACATCTCGTGTTAACATATATATATTGGTCACACTGGTTGATGTATCAATGCGCGCACAGAGCATCAAAATTCATTGAATGGAGCCATCTCTTCTTACCTTGAATTTTCAGTAATTCAAATGCAATTTGATTTTTAGGGCCTGGTAATCTTGCAGAGTTACGCTAGCCAGACCACATGAGAAATCTGGGGGACATATGATGAAAAACACCGCACCTTGTTTAAGTCGACAAACCTTGACTATCGCTAAAACACAAGAAACTTAACTTCATTAATCAACTGTTAGTATTTTTGTATCTCGTTTAAACATGCGTGACGCACCCAAATTTTTTATATGTTTTTTTATCACGTGCGATAACCTTTTAGTCATAAGTGAGCACTTTCGGCATGCATATTTCTTCCCTGCTCATGCGTATTTTTTTTAACCTGTACGTTTTATTCTAACCAGCATTTGTAGTATCTAATAAAGTTGGTATACGGATATTCTGTGAACAGCGAGCAGTCGTCTAGTCAATGCATTTTCTTTTAAGAAGTTCCGCTTATATTTATAGCACTCTTTAAGTAAACCAGAACCGTGCAGTTTACTCGTAAACAGCATCGAAGGTCACTAATTGATTCCTAATGTACCCGTGAAATTATGGACAGTGCTCGCACTTTTAAGACAAGAAAGTTGTTCTGTTTTTTATTTAAGTCAAAGCCGAAAGGATAATAATAATTACCTTATGGGCTAACTGACGCTTGCCAGCCACTCAGCTGGTGGATCATGGCGACAAGTGCAAATCGTTGACACGCCATCGTGCCCAAACACTGCACTTTCTGAGTTAATCACGCAGTAAAATATCACGCCTTGCCGAGTTCACTTTATTTAGAAGTGCTGGCACAGTGAAAACGGAAATTTGAAGCGCTCGTCGCGCGCGCTCGTCGCGGCGGCTGCTCCGGCGTACCAACTTTTCCCGTGAGCGCTTGCGTGCCCATTGGCGACACCAGTGGGCTTGAGAAAAGTCTATTTTTAGCTATTTAGGCCAGTTTAACTGTGCCTGTTGCAACACCACAACCACCACCACCTCCACCACATCCAACGAACAGGTTGTCATCGAGATCTGTAGATTTTTGGTAATAAATAGCACTTCCGTTACTCTCTTCTCTTTCTGCGCACATGACTGTGGTCTTAGAATCTAGTTTTCAGAAACGGGTCTCGAGTGCACTTGACACAAATGCACCCGGAGCGGGCGTCGGTGCTTGGTATTTCGAGTGCCGCTGCATGCATAGTGTTCAATTGTCTCTCCGTTTCCGTAGAAACTGAATTTAGAGTTGTTACCGCCATTGTTACTTGGCAGTAGCGGCGAGAGCTGTGTGCACGGGCTAAACTTTCTGACACTCTTTTCGCAGAGCATTTCAAGCAGCCGCACAAAAAGCGTCCAAACAGTCCACCGCTTCTCCGAAGCAATCCAGAGTCTGGTACCAGGAGGCGTCATTGTCGGCTGCGCCTGCGCCCTGTCTCCTGGATCAACGTCACGCTTTGCGCACTACAAAAGGAGCTACGTGGTTGTCGCAGCTTTCACTTGGCAGTAGCGGCGAGAGCTGTGTGCACGGGATAACTTTCTGGCACTCTTATCGCAGGGCATTTCAAGCAGCCGCACCAAAAGCGTCCGAACGGTCCACCGCTTCTCCAAAGCAATCCAGGGTCTGGTACCAGAAGGCGTCATTGTCAGCTGCGCCTGCGCCCTGTCTCCAGGATCAACGTCACGCTTTGCGCATTACAAAAGGAGCTACGTGGTTGTCGCAGCTTTCACTTGGCAGTAGCGGCGAGAGCTGTGTGCACGGGCTATACTTTCTGGCACTCTTATCGCAGGGCATTTCAAGCAGCCGCACCAAAAGCGTCCAAACGGTCCGCCGCTTTTCCGAAGCAATCCAGGGTCTGGTACCAGGAGACGTCATTGTCGGCTGCGCCTGCGCCCTGTCTCCAGGATCAACGTCACGCTTTGCGCACTACAAAAGGAGCTACGTGGTTGTCGCAGCTTTCACTTGGCAATAGCGGCGAGAGCTGTGTGCACGGGCTAAACTTTCTGGCCCTCTCATCGCAGGTCAGTGTTCCAGATATATCGGGTATTTTATTACCTTGTCACATATCGACGCTTCGTCGCTGCTGCCAAACAGTGAATCCGGAATTTGTTGTATTCTTGTGCGGGCATTGAAAAATGGCTAAAGACATTGCTAAACTCAAGGAATAAATGAAGGCAGAACTGCTAAAGATAAAAGAAGAGATGAAACAAGAGGTAAAATCTTTTAGTGATTCCCTTGAAAGGGATTTACGGAATGAAATCCGTGAGCTAAAAAATGATCAGCGTCAAATGACGGAAAGCCTCAACTTTGCCTTCACTTCAACGAGCACAAGAAGAAACTGGACGATGTGATTACAAAGAACAGGAATCTTGAAAGTGAAAATGCTGCACTTCGTGCTGAGTGTAAATGTCTTGAGAGCAAAGGCAGGGATCTTGAAACAAGGCTTGTTCTTGCTGAGCAGTACTCGAGGAAGGCAAACCTCGAGATACAAGGTGTACTGAAACAAGGCAATGAATCTGTTACTAACATTGTCTCTAAGATTGGTAGTGCCATAAATGAGCAAATAACTGCAGGTGATATTGAGGTCTGTCATCGGGTGCCGAGCCGAGACAGCGGCAGAAGTAATATCATCGTCCAGTTTAAGTCTCGTGCAAAGCGAGACAGCATTCTAAGGTAAGCAAAACGAGCTCGTCTAACTAACAAAGATGTCGGACTGACCAGTGAAAATGCTATCTATGTGAATGAGCATCTTTGCCCAGCCTTAAAGAAACTTCTAGCTCTTGCTGTGAAGAAAAAGTATGAAGACAAATGAAAATCCGTCTGGTCATTTAACGGGAAAATCTATGCGAAGCGATCTGACGATACGCCCGCCGTGCACGTTCCAAATGAGCATGATATTGATAAGGTTTTTTCGGGGTCGTCATATGCAACTGCGTAGGCGCAGGTGACAGGCTGGGCTGAACACTGCGCCGTATCATCAAAATGGATAACGACTGCGCATACATAAACTTAGCGTCACCTTCTGCTATTAAATCTGATTACCCGTCATGCCAATCAGTTTTGCATATTAACACTCGCTCTGTAATGAATAAAGAGGACGACATTTTGCTTTTTTTAGAGCAACTCTCATTCAAAGTGGGTGTTCTTATGCTGTCTGAAACCTGGTATACGAACAACAGTAGCAAGTTGAAACTGCCTGGATATGCCAGTTTCTTTTCCAATCGATCAGATAAACGTGGATGGGGTGTTGCGCTTTATGTGAGTACAGAGAAGAAATGCCGTTTAGTTCATGAATACTGCGTGTCAACAGAAGATTACGAAATGCTCACTGTCTCCGATCAAAATGAAATGTTCGCTGTTGTTTATCGCCCACCGGGTGGAAATATTAGGCGTTTCCTAGTATTTTATGAAAGTTTCCTGGACTTCACTTACAAAAACAACTTTCACTTGACATGCGGTGGCGACTTTAACATCAATATTCTTGATGACAGCACTACTTCCACGGAATTCGGTACATTGCTGTCTTCGAGTGGTTTCAAAAATTTAATTACTACACCATCTCGCATTACGTGCGGCACATTGTCTTGCCTTGACCATTTAATAATAAATGCAGAGACAAAGATTTACACCACTGGTACTGTTGCTTCGGACATTAGTGACCACCTCCCTGTTTATGCGCTATATAAAAATCAGAGGAATTCAAAACCGTGACGTAGAAACATTCACTGTTCAGCGAATAACAGATAGTGGGCTGGTTGCCTTTAAAACTGAGATAATGGCCCAAGACTGGTCTTCTGTCTTGGCATTAACGTCCGCCGATGAGGCATACAATGAGTTCATAGAGAAATTTATAAATATTTACGAAAGGCATTTTCCTATGAAACAAGTAAAACCACCAAAAAAAAAGCGAGAAAGCCATGGGTAACGAAAGAACACTTGAAAATGATTTCGCGTAAAAATTCCTTGTATCATTCATTTTTGAAGTCTCGTTTGCAAATACAATTCAAAAAAATTTAAAGCTTTTCGAAACCAATTAAATTGTGAGCTACGGCGTGCCAAACGAGCTTATTACGAGCAACTTTTTCTGTCCGCCTCACAGCAGCGGTCCGATAAGACATGGAAAATAATAAAAGATGTTCTTGGTCGTCAGACCAAACAAAGTGTTCCAAACAGTATACTTAATGACGGCACTGAGTTGAAAGGCGAGGCCCTCGCTAATCACTTTAACCAACATTTCATTAACGCTGCTATTCTTGCTGCCTACCCCACCTGCGCTGCAACGAAGGGAATAACAAACTTAAGTCTTATTGTCGAAAGCATTTTCTTCCAGCCTACTGATGAATACGAAGTCTGCGCCACATTTCAATCCTTGAAAAATACTAATGCGTTAGACACAAACAACCTGCAACTAGGCCCTATTAAGCATTGTATAACTTCTATTTCTCCTGCTCTTGCTCACATATTCAATTTAACGCTTCAATCGGGCGTATTCGCACAGGCAATGAAATACGCCAGAGTTTCGGCAATATTGAAAGCAGGTAGCCCTAATGACCCCAATAACTACCGGCCAATTTCGGTGTTACCTGTGTTTTCTAAGGGACTAGAAAAAACTTTACACTGTCGCATGGTCAATTTCTTTGATAAGTTTGGTATCATAACTAACGCGCAACACGGATTTAGGAAACACAGGTCAACGGAAACGGCCCTTCTGTCAATCAAGGAGACGATAATAAGGAACATAGAAAGGAAATCCTATGCGCTGGCGTTATTTATACATTTTAGTAAGGCATTCGACTGCCTAAGTCATAACATTTTATTAGACAAACTAGAATGCTACGGAGTACGTGGTAGCTGCTTATCACTGTCTAAGTCTTACTTAAGTGACAGATACCAGAGTGTTTACGTGAACGGTCACAGGTCGTCTTGTCTAATAAACAAATTTGGCGTGCCCCAAGGAAGCGTTTTAGGGTCGCTTTTATTTAATATCTACATCAATGACATTGTGAACCTTAATACTAATGTTGAATTTATTATATACGCTGATGACAGCACTGTCATATTGTCTGGGAACGACGTGCGCAACTTGACAACGGATTGCAATGAACTGCTAAGAATGTTATCTACCTGGTCTCAGCTAAATAAACTTAGGATCAACGCGAAGAAAACTAAGGTAATTATTTTTCGCTCCAAGAACAAATTGCTTCCGTTAAATAATACTATTGCTTTTGAAGGTCAAAAAATCGAAAAAGTTGACAGTCACAAAATTCTTGGCGTGCACTTTTCTTCACAACTTACTTGGGACATGCATGTAAATTACCTATGTGAAAAGCTCTCCTCTGTGACAGGTGTCTTATCACGATGTCGTAGTTTGCTATCTACAAAGGACAAAGTACAGATTTATAATGCTTTATTTCATGCCCACTTAAATTATTGCGCCTTAGTGTGGAGTACAACCACTATAACTAACATACGTAAAATTCTGATGCTACAGAAGAAGATTATTCGCTATATTGACAACATAGACTATTGTTCTAGCACCAGAGAAGCGTTTCCTAAGCACAACATTATTATAATTGACAACATTTATACTTTTCGTTTATTACATACTGCGCAATATGCTTCTGGATCCCTCAAGAGCTGTATAAAACAGTTGGCATTGTTAGAACGTCGTAGAATTAAAGTGAACACAAGGAACCCTGAGACATGGTCAGTTCCATATTTCAGGACGCACTACAAACATCAATCGTTGGCATATAACCTACCATCTGCTTTAAATAAATATAAAGACATTGACACGGTCAGTAAAAAAGCCTTCCGCTTATATTTCGTTCACTTGTAATGTCACATACGGTGACATTCTGTGTAATTGAATTGTGCGTAACTTATGTTGTTTCTTTAACACAGTCTTCTGCTTACATGAATTTCTTGCTGTGGTATATGGCCAGTGTTTTCTTTTATTTTGTCCCGAATAGCTAGTATTGCTACATTGGTAAGGTGTTATTATTCTGTGTTATTATTATTTATGTTTATTACTTATGCTATAGCCGTATTTTATTGTATCTAGCACTTTTTTATTTATTTTTTTCTAGCACTTTTTATGCACATGTATTTATTTTCACTTTTTCTTCCTGCAATCTTCATGTTGGAAATCCATGTAAATCGCTGTATATGTACATACGATATGGTATTCTGTTTTACTTGTTGGTTTTCTCGTCTGCTTGCTGTTACTGCCCTGTATAGCCTGGTCGTTGGGTCTCGTCAAGCTACTTATGTAGCTTTTAACCCAACGCAACCATCCAGTATGTATAAACTGGTAAATAAAATTGAATTGAATTGAATTCAAAATTCTAATGCAGAACAGGCAGACCTTTGCGAATGCAACAGCCACTGAAAGGTTGTATAATGGTGTCGCATGGGAGTGACCAATTCGCGATCACTATGAAGCGACATGACACAATAAGAGAATTTCGGTTATGTAAAAAAATAGAGCCTGCAAACGTTGTTCCTTACCTTCAGCAAAAAGCGAACGCTGTGCTTAATACTCCTAATGTGACTCGGTGTTAAAGGACTAGTATTAAAAGTGAAAGCACTGAAAAATCCTACGCAGCACTTCGACTACGAAAAACAGTTCATGGGGGAGGGGTCGAGCTAGTTAATGATCACTTATGAAGCAAACCGACCAAAGTAGCTATATTATAGAAGACATACGTTCGCTACTGGTGCGAGAGGGGGGAGAGAGAGAGAGATAGGGACGAGAAAAAAGGAAGACAGGGAGGTTAACCAGATGCTAGTATCCGGTAAGCTACCCTACACTGGGGTTGGGGAATAGTGGGTTGAAAGAGAAAGGAAGAGTTAAAAAAGCGGTGCGCGAGAAGAGACTAGTAAAGAAACCAGCTGGACGCGTTGAGATAAGACGCTCTCATGGCAGCTTTTCTACGTGATAGCAGTCCATCCAGAAAAGATCCAATTTAGTGGAACACAGGAAGCGATGACTGCTACCCAGCCCATAAGGATTAGGCCATAAGTTGTGCCATATATCTATAAGGTCTCGCACAACCTTAAGAAAGTCGTGGCCAGGCACGGCGTACCGATAGTGTTTTCCACACCATAAAAAACTAAGACTGTGCCAAAGTGTGTGCGATAGAAAGAAGCGCGGCTGTCAGAAGAAACATGAGAGGGCCTTTGTTAAGTGTTCTATGGGGGTTGTGTACTCCATACCCTTATCCTGCAGAAAAGTGAACATTGGCCAAACCGAACGGTGTATTAATGACTGATTAAGGGAACACCTCACAAAATTAACGAAAAGAGATGACAAGTATGCGCACCTGGTTGCGCATGTCATCTCGTGTGGTTGTGACGCAGAATTTTCTGAAACGAAGATTGTGGGCAGAAGCGCAAGTAAAACTGCACGTGAAGTGTTTGAAGCCTTTTTCATTGAAAAAAATAAAGATAACTGAGTAAGCGTCCCTTCTATTTTGTTGTTACCAAGCGAACTTCAGTTTATTGCTCTAAGGCCATGACATTGATTAACTGTACGTTTTGATAATGTATGCTGTTAGTATTCTTTTGGTGTGTGTACGCACAATGTGTCCTGTATATATTCAAGCCTTCGAGCTATGAATAAATTAGTTGGAAGTGAGCGCTGTGTGTTTGATGCATGGGTGTGTGCGTGTGTGAGTGATCGTGTCAAGTTTTCGCGCTCTAATTACCTTTTCGAAATTTTATACCAACTAGCCCAACAACAAGTTCTCTTAGTGTTACTATCAGCTTTAGGACTGACCACTCCACGGAATGAACAGCAGTGGAACTACCTGCTTTGCGCACTGCGCTTTTTGTTGTAAATCGGGCACCCCCGCAACAATGGTCAATATTCAGCGACTCAAGGGCGGCCCTACAATCTGTGCTCTCAGCATTGCATCGCTGGCAGCACGAACCGCTTGTTTTCGAAAGTCGATGCCTTCGCCACACTTCACTCGCGAAAGGGCATCATATAATGTTTCAGTAGCTGCCAAGTCACTGCGGCGTCATAGGGAACGAAAATGCCGATACTGCCGCGCGGGCAGCTCTTGAAGGAACACGAGAAGAAGCCATACCACTTTCGAGGACCGATGCTGCCAGTAATAATTGATGATTTGCGCGTGAAATCCCGTTTTTATTACGGTACCCACCAAGCAATCAGATGAACTGTCATCACCACCTGTCCTCTTTGATGTCTCTCCACATACCCACTGGGCTCGACCAAAGAGAAGTCCCCCTTCTTTATCGCTTATGGCTGGGGATGGCATTTACAAAAGTCTTATACATTTGTCATAGGAATGACCGACAACGCTCTCTTCGATGCCCGTCGTTGCCAAGAGACGCTACACTACATCCTATGCGACTGTCCGTTGTATGACATCCACAGACAGTCACTGGCGTCCGTTCTTGCGCGCATCTGACAACAGCTAACTGTCTGTGGACGCTATTCTTTCAAGTGCCCGAGAGAGGACATTGCAGCAGAAGGTGACAAAAGCACTGTTGAAATTCCTTCGTGACACGAACTTTAACAAGCAGCTGTAACAGCAATGTCACATACCACGAAAGACAAGACTGGACTATGACTGAGTGTGCGTGCATGTGTCGCCGAATGTGCTGTGTTTATCTTCCCTCACTCTCTCTTTCCTCTCCCCCATTCCCCTCCAGTGTGCAGGGTAGCAAACCGGCCACATAGAGTCTGGTTAACCTCCGTGCCGCTCTTTTCCTTCTATTTTTCTTACTTTGTTCCTTCTTGGGCATTGTAAATCTATGTCTCAGTTGTAACGGCTGAGTCGGCCCCGTGATGGGTACGATCTCGTTTGTATAGCATGCGAAAAGCTACCTCTTGCGTGTGTTCGAGCTTTGCATGTGGTAAAGGCTATAGGCTTCTATCGTTTCGGTAGTAGGAGGTAATTTCATGAAAGATGACTAAAGAATCAATAAACTGTACTCGTCTGGGCCCAGCTCTTCGGTGGCTGATTGATCGTCGCGGCGGGCCAGTTCTAGCGCTCGATCATGAGCCATTTCATTGAGGTTGGATTGCTGTGAGTGGAACTCTTTGCCCATGTGGCCAGGAAACCAAGAGAGGTAGTGCAAACTATGCATTTGCGTGTTTGTAGAATGTGGGCTGCTTCTCGACTGATGTTGCCGCTTTCGTAAGCCCGAATGGCAGCGCGAGAGTCTGTGAAGACATGGGCGTGTGGGGGGTCTACCATCGCTAAAACTATACACTCCGATCGCTGCGACTGGCACGCCACCGCGTGGCTGTCAGAGAAGGCAGTTGGTGAGATCCCGAGCAGAAGCGAACGCTTTCCTGCGCCCGCTAGCACCACTTCCTCCGTGACTTGCATGGAGTCGTAGGTGTTCCGTGACGCAGTCATGAACTGCTGCGTTTTCGGTTCTACGGCAGGTACACGTCGTGCCCTGCGGGAACGACGTTTCACCGTTTCTATACTCTTTCGTGCTTTATTGAGCAGCGGCAGAAGTGGATTGCGGATGTGCGACGAAAAAAGCAAGCTAGGTTCCCACTCCCTTCGCCGTCTCGCGTTCTGTGGTTTTGTTTTCCTTGTGTTGCTAGCATTTGTATACATTTCAGTGCTGGCGGAACAAACTGGCAGCCCTCTCAGCTCTCGAGGATATGCAGTGCACATTTCGTTGAGGGTGCGCCGTCCACTGATGTGTCGCCCCCGTCGTACATGCCAACGATATTTCCTGACGAGTATCGTAAGCTGTCCGTGCTTGCAGAAGATAAGCTTGGACGCTATGAACAGTGAGAACTGCGTAAAATAAACTTTCTATTTTTATCTGGCTGTCATCTAGTCACATTATGATATGCCATAAGTTTTTCGACAACTCTTCAGCTAATATTCTGTCATGTTGGTGTGCTCGAGGGCCCGTGTGACCAATTTGATTTTAGTAGTGAAGCTTGCTAGGCAAGTTGGTGAATAAAGACTGCAGGAACAGCGCGATCGGTAAGTACAGAACTAAGGAGAAACGCATACAACAACACGAGCGCTGACTATCAACTGTGTATTTTCTGTTATGTTACAAACGCAGAAAATAAATAATTCATAGTCAGCGCTCGTGTCGTCGTATGCGTTTGTTCTACGTCCCGTGCTTTGCGTTCGCGCTGTTCCTGCAGTCATGATTTTAGTTCTGGCGGAAGCTCAGCTGATCAAGTAGAGATACGCTGACTGGGAGTCGATCCCCTCCCCAGAGATGCTGAGCGATAAAAATGTCAGGTGGTCGCGGCTCTTCGACAAGATCATAGGAATAAGGGAGAAAGACTACGGCTGGGGTAGTCCTACGGCACTCGCAAGCTTCGAGAGGTCGTGGTCGCGAAAATTAAAAAAATATTTAAAAACAAACAACACTGGTAAACACAGAACACAGTGAGAGCAAACGACAGGACACTTCCTGTGTCTTTGTTTACCGCTGGTTTTTTTAATCGATTTTGACAATGTACCAACTAGCCTAGTCCAATGCCTGTGGTCCAAAAATATTTGCGCACCTCTGCGCTAGAGCATAGCTTGGGTGACATTAGAGTTAGCGCAACTCATAAAAGTGTAGTGGGCTCACACAGACGTGAAAGCCAAGTGCGCAAGCACATTTAGTGGTTGATACTTGTAGTAAACGGCTGACCCTGTAATCATTCTAGGTTGATGAAACAAGCAAAGCATGCAGCATGTAGACGATTGAGCACGCGGAACTGATATCAGAGCTGTCTATTGTCATCTTAGATCTGACCGTCGTTGCAGTTTTTGTTTTGTTGTTACTCTGGAGCATGACGGGGAGTGAGACAAGGAGAAGCAGATCTGCGACACCTATTGGCTGCAAACAAGAATACTAGGTTGCTCTAAATTGAAGCAGTTCTACAGCTGCACCTCGGTCGGTCTGTTCGTGTTATGTCAGCTCGAACCAAACAGTACTTAATGTGTTGAAAAATTACAGCAATTGCTCCTCTCTCCCCCTTCCTCTGGTAAATTTTCGCTCATTTGTAACATGCATGGAATTGATGAATTAGATAAGTTACAGCACACATTTTTCGCTTCAGTATTAAGAAGCGGACAGCCATTACAGCTGTTGCCAATCTCGCCGAATCTTCGCCGAATGTGTTGCAAGCTGCACCAACTACAGACACCATGGATTCACCAGCAACTTCAGCATCACTAAGAGATGGAAATAAAGACACTGATGGAAATAACCAATCCAAACAGCTGCAAGGTGTTGACGTTGGTGCTGTTGTAATACTGCCAGGCACAGAGCAACTTTCTATTCAAAATGTGGAGATTACCGAAAATGCAGAGTGTGTGCTTAGTTTTGAAAAGTTGAAGAGCAGAATAAACAAATTGTCACGAATGACAAACAATGCAGCAATGAATAACTGAAACAACAGTTATTGGGGAAGACATGTACGAAAAAGAAACAAGTAGAGCTCTGATGTCACAGGCGTTAGCAACAATGTAAAAGCAGGGTCACATAGTTTGCGAGCTACGCACTTAGCACTAGGCCTAATTCGCATGTGTGCATTTCACTTCACTGCGTGTCATCAACTTGCCGCCGTGACGATGCATCAGGGTACCGAGTTCAAGTTTGTTTATGTCAGCATGCGACTCTTTGTGTATAGACAATGAATAGCGAAAAGCAGAGCCTTTTGCTGGAGATTTGCTTTTGTTGGGAACTAAGCTACAAGTACATCACAGTGGTCTGAACAGCTACAAGGTTCCAGTTTCTTGTTACCTTATTGAGCAATGTAGCCCCAAATGTAGTTAAATAGTCCTTGCAGCATAAGAGGTACGTCACACGTGGTCAATGAGGATTAAGACCCCTGCTCAACTGTTGCCATTTTTCAAGATTTGCAGGAGAAAGCAGTGGCAAAAGGCATGGAGCTTGTTCTTTGCAACGTTGCTTGCTATTAGATATTGCATGTTTTTTTATTGAGTGTGGGTGACTGCGTTTTAATGCATCATTATTTACCTAGCGCGAGCCTTTGAGCGATACACTATTGTGTGAAGTACCCTTTACTGCCTCCTTTGAAAAGTGGATACTCTGAAACTGAAAACAAAGAATGGTGCGCTGAAATGTAATCTGGAACACAGAAGCAAGTACAGTCGTATTGGGTGTAAAACGGCTGGAGATGAACGATCTGAAACAGCTCAGGCGAAGCAAAGTGTGGTATAAAGGTGACTTGGACAGTCAGTTGCTGCTTGATTTCCCAGGCAGTCAACAGTCTTGTCGAATATAATTGTTGCTGTCAATTTTCCCCCTACTAAAAAGTCTACGATGGTTGTTTTTGTTGGTCGCAAAAACCGTTTCATACCACCAAGTCTACCGAGTGCACTGTTTCTGTATGAGAACCATGGGAGGGCTATTTGCTTTGTCTGCCTGTTCAGGGATCTCTGATGTGACATACAATTGGTTTTGTAGTGTAAAATTGTGCTAGAAAGCACCTTGTTTTGTTATCTGAAAATTGTAACACATCTCTTTTATGTGAGTTTCAACGCAGACGGTTGAGACACCGCAGGCCCACAGTAAAGGTGTCCTTATGATTGCGTGCACCCTGTTTGCTGATACATGTGAGGCGTCCGTCCAGGTTTCATTCCTTGGACACGAACAGCCAGCAACGGCTGACGCAAGTGTAGCTGCGTTGTGCTTGGAAGACCACCAACTAAAGGGTTTCCTTGGCTACGAGTCCTTGGTAGACAAGGAAAATAATGATGCCATCAGAGACCTAACTGGTGTGACCAATACTGTGTTCCTGTCCTTATTGCACTTAAAGCCAAATGTAAATGCAGGGTCGTCCTCTTGATGACACCAAGCAGGGCATATTCACAATGCACAATTTATTTATTTATTTATTTATTATAATTTAAGTTGAATAGTAATATAGATTTCCTTGTTTATGAATTGGTGCAGACTCCTTTTTATGTATTTCTATGTCCCTTAGGAACGATCACTGCCTCCTAACACTTCTTGCTTTTTTTTTATTGTGAAATAATTAACTGCACAGATGTATAAAAGATGCTGATTATAATGGGAATTTGTTTCGAATTCATTGTGCCAGGCCTACGTTATTGCCCCGCCACGGTGGTCTAGTGGCTAAGGTGCTCGGCTGCAGACCCTCAGGTCGCGGGATGAAATCCCGGCTGAGGTGGCTGCATTTCCGATGTAGGCGGTAATGTTGTAGGCCCGTGTACTCAGATTTGGGTGCAAGTTAAAGAACCCCAGGTGGTCGAAATTTCCGGAGCTCTCCACTACGGCATCTCTCATAATCATATGGTGGTTTTGGGACTTTAAACGCCAGAAATCAATCAAATCAGACTTATGGTATTGCTGTATGCTGGTGTTCCCCCTTGTTTTCACACATAGTAGTACACAATGTATCTGGTAATTACTGGTATGTTTGAAGCCAAATGATCTGTCAACCACAACTCAAACAATGAACTTTGTTCACGGTTTGATAGTATTTAAGGTTAGTAATGCGGATAACTTTTTTGCATAGTGGTACTTAAGCACCAATTTATTACGCGCCAATTTATTGCGTTGAAATTAGTTTACCTTTAGAATATTTTGGACAGAAAATTTTTTTTCGTCAGGTGGGAGCATTCAGAATTTCCCAGATTGTCATCAGGGTGTTGTTGGTAAGAAAATGTATTGTAAGAGAACCATTTCTTATTTTAATACCAAGTTTGGTCTACATAATAAGCAAACATATTGGCAAAACCTACATCCATATTGGCGAAATTCCTCGAAGCGTATAGCATACAGCAGAAAAATTGCAGCAATACTATTGAGCTTCAAAAAAATTGCACAAAAGGCTTCGCCTCTCGTGTAAACTAATTTTGGTATTTCAACAAGAAACAATAATCTAAGAATAAGTTTCCTGAGATACACCGTCCAAGTGATATCTGGGAAATACTGAAAGCTTTCCAGGTTACATATTTTTTTCTCTCCAAAATATTCTTGCAATTAACTGTTTTCTTTCAGTGAACTTTTCTTTTCAAACACCCTTGAGAATTTTGCCAAAACGGCTGGGACATTTGGCATTGAATGACTTACAAGTGTTTGTGTGAGACACAACACTGCACTTTTAACCTTATAACAGCAAATCGGCTGAAAACGTTTTGCAAGATTGTGGAAGATTCTAGATTAGTGAGAGCAAAAATTGTTTTGTGCCATCTCTACTACAAACGTCATTTCCTTAAATTGCCTTTTTTACAGGTACGAGGTGAGAGGTATTTGGACCTGGCAGTTGGTAGCAAGCTCCTGTTGCGTCTTATGAAAATGAAGCAAGGCCTAACGTTTCTCTGCGTTAGCAGAGAAACGTTAGGCCTTGGCATTCTTTGGCATTCAACGCACTAGTTCGTTGTGGATTTTTTATGCCACTTTCGGTGTCTGCTATGTCACTACTCAAAAGTGGATCAAGTGGTTTGCAAGGAATGTTGTCCACGCACAATGCCTCCCTCTTTCCGCCTCAACTATCCCAATTGTAGAGTTATTGTTGATTGTTCAGAAGTGAGAACAGAGAAGCCAGGTAAGTTCGCTGACAGGGTTAACTGCTGGAGTAACTACAAGAGTGACTTTACTCTAAAATTTCTATTTGAGATCACTCCATATGGTTATACACCATATATTTCAGATGTGTTTGGGGGCAGGTCAAGTGACACATACATTATCAAAACTTTGGGTTGATCAACTTGTTAGAACCTGGGGATATAGTGCTGGCGGACAAAGGCTTTCCGCATGTCTCATTTGCAAAGGCCAACCAGATGTTCACGAAGGCGGAGATGCAAGAAACTTATAAGGTTGCATCTCATCGCATTCATGCAGAGAGATGCATTCAGCGTATAAAGAGTTTTGCAATACTGAATGAAAGGCTAACTCCTGAACTTAAGTGTCACATTAACAAGATAACACATCTGTGCAGTGTGTTAGCCAACTTACAAGGTCCTGTAATCAAGACCGTGTAATGAATCCTGTTATCTACAAATTTGTGATTAGCAGAGTACGAGCACTCCAAACACAGTGAAATCAAATTATGGCCGTGATTTATTTATTTAACAATAGCAATGACTGCAAACATTTCTGCTGTTGTTTACTTTTGGATTATCACGTGTCTTTATACAAAGTTTATAAAACCTTTACACATAATTTTAATGGCTGTCCTGTTTTCGTGCCCCATCTTGTCGTCTTGTGCATGAATTGAGGTGACTGGCATTTGTATTAAAGGAAGAAAATTGTGTAATTAAGCTTTTGGCAGTTGGATTGTTTCCGTGCAACTGGTTCTTTTGATACGCCATATGCACATGCAGCGCTTGTGAAGGATCGCGGTGTAACAAGTTGTTGCGCCAAGCTCCCGAAGTCCGCTTGGCGTATCTTGCTACGGTGAGCTTTGGGGCTGGCAGAAATTCTCAAAGCCCGTGCGCAGTGCCACCGTGGGCATACATTTTAAAGAGTAGTCTGCTTAGCAATGTCGTTGCGTTCGTCTTCAGTTAAAACGAACTCAAGAATCGAGTAATCGCTTACTTCTTCGACTGGGATGCTTTGTGCTCCATATATATTGCTCCGCTGTCCTAGCCGTCCGAGCACCTCGTCTAAATGAGCCAGGTTTTCAGCAATTTTTTGCTCTTGGCTGAGCTTGATGCCTGAGGGGCAGTTGGAATTGATGATGGCTGTGAGCATGGGTTGCCTCGCCAGCTTCTCCTATGGGGGTTTAGGAGGGTACATCTCGGAGAACACGACTCCCTTGTTGTGCATTCTCAGCTGCTTAGCAGATGGCCTCTTCTAAACGTTCTCGACGGATGTTTCTGTCGAAGTGTCCTGCTTATTGACGTACACAACCACTGCCGCTGCATGTTTGCAGCGGCATGAGATTCCACTTCGGCAGTTGCAGTGAGCATGTGTCACCTTCCTAGTGGCATCGACAAGAAGAGAAAAGAAACATACGCGGGACATTTTATTAGAGCTCAAGATTGATGAACGGTTTTAATTAACCTTATTAACTCGTCAGTGACAGTTCACTAATTTTCACAGTACAATGCTAGGTGAGTAATTTGCTGGGTTAATTTGTTAGGACCACTAATTAAAAGGCGAACTGAACTACGCATTAGCGACCTGGCAGTGCTTTGCGCACTCGGCAGGATCCTGCTAAGACGCAGAGTAACAAAGCTGCATAGTATTTATGAAAAAAAACGAAGCTTTGTGAACTTCTCTTGCGAAGGAAGCGCAATGTTTCTTTTAGAGAGCAGCGTAAACAACAAAAGAGGTTGTAGCAAATGAGCAAAACTGATGGTGGCCAAAAGGACCGTGCCGCCGCCGTCGTCTGCGCCACATCAGTGGAAGCGAAAGACGAAGAGGGGCCAATCGTAACACGTTTTTTTTTTTTTTCGCCTGCACCTCAAGTTCTTGGCATGAGCCGCGCGAGCGCCGATGTAAAGGCGTTCATTATGAGCGATGATGTTGCATCGTTTCTACGCGCGACAATTTCAAGCAAAACACTCGGTGGCTGCGAATCGACATGACACGAAGCCGCGAACAAATAACCATGCCGCCTTGCCACACGCCAAAGTTTCCATAGCGAATGGTCGTGGAGCCGTCGATTATTTTTATTGTTTCGAGCATTTTGCAAATACACGGGTAGTGAGCATGCTCTAATAATATTCTAAGCATGAAAGAATGAGAGCTTACCTTGAGAGCTATGGAGTAAGCCTCTTGGGTGACACATGCCTGACGCATGCAATTAGCCGTTAGTATTCACAACACCGTAAAAAAGCGCTCACTCACGTCAAAAACGTGAGGAATCTCGTGCAGGTTTTCTCCTTTTTTAATGGTGGCATCGCGGAAGAACTATCCCACAACAATATCTCTAAACCCAGCTCGAAGAACTAACGCGCCAGCCACGGGCGCTTGAGCCGCCGTAGCTGTCAAATCAGTGAGACACTGTCGTCTGCTAAGGCTCTCGCCGTTACATGCTCGCCGCACCACAAGTGGCGCTGGATGGATGGATGGATGGATAGATGTATATGGCTGTACCCCTTAGATCGGGCGGTGGCTAGCGCCACCAAGTCGTAATACTTATTGAAACATAAAATAGATTTATTTTTTTCCCTTAAATAGTGAGGTTGAGGATTCGTACTTTGCAGCGAAAGGTTCAATTTTCACTCGTGCCTTCACTTTAGCCACCAATCAGATAACCTCCTTCTAGTTAATTCTATCCGCATAAACTCTATTTTGCCCTCACTGTCCCTAAACCCCAGTGCTTTGAAAAACTCTGCGCCATCACGCAGAACTATAATGTGAAGCCCTTTACAGAACATTATCAAGTGTTCGGCAGTTTCTTCTTCCTCTCCGCACGCACTGCATACCGTGTCTACCCTTTCGTATTTGGCCCGATATATCTTTGTTCGATATACTCCCGTCCTGGCCTCAAACAGTATAGAACTACCCCGAATATTGTCATAGATCCTTTCCTTGGCTATTTCCTGCTTAAAAGTTCGATAGATCTCTAGTGCGGACTTCTTAATCATGCCAATTCTCTACACATCGGTCTCAGCTTCCATCACCTTCTTCTTAACCGATGATTCTTTTCAGTTTGGCCCCCTGCTGTTTTCCAAGTATTCACCAGTCAATTTTCTGGTTCGCTTGCGCCGTTTTCTATCGACATTCTTCATGTACAAGTAGCTGAATACCTTCGTAGCCCACCGTTCCTCCCCCATTTCTCTCAATCGCTTCTCAAATTTTATCTTGCTGCTAGCTTCCCTGCCTTCAAATGATGTCCATCCCATATAGTAACGGGTGCAAGAGAAGAAACGTCAAAAAATAGTTTATTATGGGCGAACTTGTGCCCTGAAAATTATGTGCAAAAAGGTGAAAGAGTCTGCTAGAGCGTTCCAAAACAAAAACTGTTCATCTGCCAACGCACCTTCTTCTTCTTCGCAGCTCCAACTCACACTGACTCGTGCCTGTGAACAAGAGGCATGAGTCGTGCGGCCCCAAGCAAGAGTGCGCAAAGGACTCTGGACGCTGATTCTTCTTAATGCCGGATATTGTAAACAGTCTCTGTGGCAATGTCACCTTATACTCCCTGGTTCGGTGTATTCCCGTGAGCTCCTAAGGCAAGCCTACCTATTCCACGTTGCTTAATTTCTAATCTTGCTTGAGCTTCTGATCTCATGCACAAGACCGCATTGCCGAACGTCAGACCAGGAACCATGACCCCTTGCCATATTCCTCTCACAACATCATACCTAATGTATTTCCACAGTGCCCTGTTTTTCATTACCGCTGCATTTCTGTTACCTTTAGTCGTCACGTATATTTCGTGTTCCCTTAGGTACTCGGCCCCATCGCTTATTCATACACCCAGATATTTGTATTTGTTATATCTAGCGTGACCTCCTGTATTCAAAGCTCACTACCTTTATTGTCATTAAAAATCATGACTGCTGATTTTTCCTTACTGATTCTGAAATCGAACCTATCTCCCTCATTAGCGCAGATGTCCACCTTTCTCTGCAAATCTTCCTTGTTGTCGGCCATTAGCACTATATCATCTGCGTACATCAATGCTGGTGCCTGTTCGATGAGTTTTCCTTGTTTGACGAAAGACAGGTTGAAGCCCAGTCCACTTTCCTCTAATTTGGCCTCGAATCCTTGTAGGTACATCATGAATAATAAGGGTGGCAGGAGACACCCCTGCTTAAGCTCCATTTTGCCTCTGCAGGCTTGGATATCTGTTTTACCCACTTTATAATTACCTTGTTACCTTTATAGATATCTTTTGAAGATTAGTGACTACATCTTCCACGCCTAGTGTGTCCAGTATTCCCCACAATTTCTCTTAAACCTCGCTATCGTACGCTTCCTTGATATCCAAAAATGCTAGCCACATGGGCCTGTGTTCCTTTTCTGCTATTTCGATGCACTGCGTCAGTGAGAACAGATTGTCTTCCAACCTCCTGTGTTTCCGAAACCCATTCTGTAGTTCCCCCAGCACCCCGTCATCCTCTATCCATGCCTGCAGTCTTTCCTTTAAAATCTGCATCACCAGCCTGTAGACCACTGATGTCACTGTTAAAGGACGGTAGTTGTTTATGTCAGCTTTGTCCCGCTTTCTTTTATAGATCATGCTCATCCTGCTAAGTTTCCATCTATTGGGAACTTCTCCATTGATTATTATTTTGCTTACTGCCTCTCTCAAAGCCTGCTTACACTTCGAACATAATGTCTTTATGAGCTTAATTGGAATGCCATCTGGGCCTGTTGATGTACTACCAGGAACCTTTTCTCAGCCCTTTCCCACTCTTGTGAAAATGGAGCCATTGTGCCACCAGATTCATTCTTATCCTTTGTGGTGCATAAAGCACTTGTTTTTTGAAATTTTTCAGTCACCCTCGTTCTTATATATTCAATAGCTTCGTCCCCTTCTAGCCTAGTACCTTCAGCTATAGTTATAAACCTCTCCTCTAGGGTCGTCTCATTTCTTAGGGAGCTTAC